>NC_079406.1:27086379-27096379 GCF_029220125.1 Pseudoliparis swirei
AAGCCGGCGTACGCTCTCAATACGCAACGTGTTCTAAATTGTTCATGTTTATACCGAGATTTCAGTTTGGTCATGGACATTTGGTTTAAAGTCCTGGAAGTCCACTGGTCAACATGTGTGAGCACCCTGTAATAAGCTGCACGTGACGTTGAAACGGGAGCGGCGCGTTGGACAGAAAACTATTCCTGACATTTCACGATATTTCCTCACTGACCCGGTTTGAAGAGATGAAGAAAGCTCTGAGTGTCTGAGGCCTCTGATGGATGCGCTGCATGTCAGTCACAAGAAGTTCAGGCCCTCTATTTGTCTTCCTCCGTGGCCCCTGTCCTCTGCGCGGCCCCCGAATTCCTCGTAACTTCTCCGCGGAGACATGGAAGAAGTGTCCGCGCTGACGGACGCGTTGACACGCTTCGGGGTGAAAAAAAAGAAAAAAGAAAAAAGGTCATCGGAGGACGTTTGCCGGGCCCTGCGGCCTCGGTCCATTACTGCACCTGCAGACGGGATGTGTCGACATGTGGCGACAGTGTTGCTTTCACTATCCTGTCAATCTGAGTGTGTGTGTGTGTGGGGGGGGGGGCACAAACAGGATCCATCTGAACCGATGAAACCGGAGCGTTGGCACTCACATGATGGGTCGCGTTTTGATTTTTTTGCTGCTCTGGTTGCATTCTTTCAAACAATCTGTCAGCTCAGGTTCTACAGCTCTCAGGTGATCCGACACAACGCGACAGTTTAACAAATCGACGTCTCTGGTTCTGGAGTAACTTTCCCCCGCTTCGCCTCCAGGGGAACAAAGCAAAGACGAAGTCAAAACTTAAATAAAGACGATCGCAACCAATCTTTTCTTTGCTCTCTGGGCCTCGAGTCGATCTTTCAGTTGTTTTGATGAAAAGCCTCCTGGATGAACGGGCATGAACGTCATCCCGTTGGCCGCGTTCTGTTTCCGTCACGCCGGCGTCATCGCGACGCGGTTGAGTTTTTTTACCCGGCAACACGGCGGTCGGCGAGCCGAACGAGAACCGTTGGGCAAATTGTAGACGATGGCGGTGATTCAGAAGTTTGGAACAATGATAGGATCCTGAAAGTAGCACGCAAGCATGCTGGGCGTGTGTGTGTGTGTGTGTGTGTGTGTGTGTGTGTGTAATTCTGACTCCCATTGAGAGAGACATTCGTCCGTCTGCCCCGTTTGATTCGCCGCACACACAAACCGTGCGAAATTACCGTCATTTGACCAAAACCAAAGATCTAACCACACTGTTTTAATTGCGTAATTTCTGCAAATATCAAATAATGGAAGACGCTCTCGGGTCCGTCGAGGATGTTTTCGGCTGCTCGGACCAAATGAGACTCCGTCAGACACTTTGAACATCATCTCAGTCTCTCGCCAACGGATGGAAAATGGTACGTTTTTTAGGTTTTAATAAGCGTTTGAAAAAAAGAAAACTGTAGCGAGAGAAGAGGGAAAACTTTCATCTGTTCAGTCTGAAAAGATGAACATGACACCGCCGTTCAATTGGAATGAGAACGTCATCGTTTGTATCTATACTATATATATCAGGACTATATATTTTAGTTTTTTAACTCGTCTTATTCTGTGTTTTTTGTTTATGTGTTTCACACGTTGCTGTTTTTATTGTCCAGGTCTCCTTCTAAAAAAGAGATTTTTAATCTCAATGGGATTAACCTGGTTAAATAAAGGTTTAATAATCAGAAAATACATCAATTATAATTATTGTGTAACCTGGACTTCTTGAAGTAAACCTAGTTTTTCTTCCTTGCCTCTTTGATGAAAGGAGAGTGGAAAACGTTTTTTAAATACTTCCTTAAAACAAAAACAACATCTCACTTTTATTGTAAAAATACACATCAGAGAAAAAAAACCACGACTTACCCACCAAACTATTAATTAACTAGAACGGGCACTTCGCCGCAGCCACATTTTGGCCTTTTCATGACCTTGACCTTTGACCCGATCAGTCCCAAATTCTAATCAAATGGTCCCCAAATAATAACCAATCATTCCACCAAATTGCATGCGATTCAAAGAATATTTTGACATTTTCATGACCTTTGAACTTGACCTTTGACCCGATCAATCCCAAAATCTAATCAAATGGTCCCTGGATAATAAACAATCATCTCACCTAATTTCATGCGATTCGGTTTAATACTTGTTGACTTATGCGAATAACACGCACACACGCATACAAATACACGCCGATCATACCTTCCGCATTTTCAATGCGAAGGTAATTACTAATAAGCTCATCTCTTTCCCTCGAGCGTGAACCTTTGTTTACATCTGTGGTTTCCATCACTCGACAAACTCCAAATGAGGAGATTTGTTTCCACCAGAGAATTCATAAATCTGGTTTTCTGTTCTTAGGAAAACAATCGATGCGTTAAAAGTGAAACAAATCACGCTCGACAAAGAAGTGACGGATCCGCTTCAAGCCACAACCACACATGTGATTCCCTGTCATCGCTGACTTTAGTGTGGAGGCCTGCAGCGTTTTGTCGTCAGACATCAAGAGAATCCGCCGGCTGGAAGGGAGAAAATCAATTTGGCAAACTACAAAATGATTGATGGTTCTCAGCAACGAGATCCGCCGGTCGGTTCAGCCTCGACCGCAACGGTGACTTCATATTTAAGAAACGATTGTGTATGACACAGATTATCAACGCCTTCATGGGATCGGTATAATTGTTTAGCAAATATAATTTTAGAAACACTTCAACACATCTGCTTGCGCATTGTTTTAGGAACTATTTAATATAATATTCATGTAGTTCAGGGTAGGAAATTTACATATTTTAGGGGCCATTTCTCCCCCCCACTGACTAAAATCCGGGAGCATTTAAAAAGAAATTAGGAGCACTTTTTGAAACTTAATAAAAAACTTTACAACAAATAAAATAAATATACTTATACAGGCTTACAGTATATGAGCAATTGTCCTAAAATAAAAAGACGATTAGGCAGCAGTCTAAAGATTCAAAGTGTTTTCTTCAATGTTTTTGAACAGAAAACAAACTTCATCATTTTCAATTGTATTGTTATTTCTTTGTCTATTAACAATTCTGACTTTCTTTGTTTTTTAAAAATAATTTAGAATCATATTTATTGATTTTTTGTGTGTGTACCTACCTAGTACAGGCAATACAGATAACACAAACACACACACACACACACACACAACACAGAACAAAAACAAAACGCTATTAAATTATTCTTCTCGTGTATTTCCGATGCTGATATAGTTCTTTCACGTGCTGATAGAAATGCTAAAGTATGACACATTTGTTGGGTTGATGATAAAATGTCATGGCTACAATAATCATAAAGCCCTCGTCTCATCGGGGCCGTTTAACATCAATGCTCACATTTACAAATATGTGTTGAATCTTGTTTGGTTTCAAGCGGGCGTGAGACTTCTGGTCCAGAGTTTCCTGTGGATGTAAACGCTGTGAAGCTCATCGCTGCTGCACCTTCAGGCTTTGACACTTTTCTCCTGTAGCTTCAGCGTGAACTGCTCGTCCCAACAGGCCAGGCTACAAATGTAAATATTCCTGGAAGAAAATGCACATATTACTACGACTACGGCGGAAACCTCCGGTTCTGAAGAGTCAAGCCCAAGAAGTGTCTTATAAGCTGCATTCTCTCTCCTGACCACCAGGGGGCGACTCCTCTGGTTGTATAGAAGTCTATGCTTCATGTGTTAAAGCTGCGTTATCTCTCCTGACCACCAGGGGGCGACTCCTCTGGTTGTATAGAAGTCGATGCTTCATGTGTTACAGCTGCGTTATCTCTCCTGACCACCAGGGGGCGACTCTTCTGGTTGTATAGAAGTCAATGCTTCATGTGTTAAAGCTGCGTTATCTCTCCTGACCACCAGGGGGCGACCCCTCTGGTTGTATAGAAGTCAATGCTTCATGTGTTAAAGCTGCATTATCTCTCCTGACCAGCAGGGGGCGACTACATGTTAAGGTGGTGAAGCCTCCTGAGGGTTCATAAAGGACTCTTGTGACTCCTTTGGACATTTGAATGAACTATTCTTTCATTCTGGGAGAACAAATCTGACTTTGATTATTCCTTTTAGGTTTTAAATTCGCCGAGAGGCGATCTGGACAGGAATGACCCCCCCCCCCCATAGGTCTGGATCCTGGGCAGTAGGATGATCAGCGTGAGGCGGCCGCGGGTTCCGTCAGATGGATTTGAGCTTTCATTTCCTGCAGGCTCTCTGCACAGGCTCACCTGCTGCCGATGGCCTCCTGCCCACCTTCTGTTAGTGTTTATTTCTAGACCATCCCTCCTTCCTCTCCTCCTCTCTCTCTCTTTCTGTACATCCGTCTCTACCTCTCTCTCCCCCTGTTCACCCGCTCCACTTTCATCCATCTCTTTTACTTCTTTCCAAGCCATTTTCTTTGATTCATTCCACTGCTTTGTGTTTCCTTTCTCCTCCTCCTCCTCCTCCTCTCTTGATGGTTTCTCTTCACCTCATCCTTCTTTGTGTTGTTTTCTTTTCTTTTGTTTCTCCATCCTCACATTCCTCACAGTCTTTCTTCATCGGCATCATTTCACCTCTTTTCTCTCTTCCCTCCGTTGCTCTGCAGCTCCTTAACTTTCTCCCTTTATTTTCCATCTCCTCCTCTTTCTTTGCTTTTCCGTACATTTACCTCATTGCCTCTCCCCCCCCCCCCTTTTCTCTCTCCATAGGTCCATGTGTTCTCCCTCTCTTCTGTCTCCTCATGTCTCTACGTTGGCCTGGAATCACTGGACATGGAGCCTCAGGGAGGCTTCTGCTCACCTTCTGTTCCGCTTTTAAAGGACAATGCGACATTCAATCGGGCGATATCATAAAGGACATTTGTGGCGCAGCGTAAACGTCGCAGAGATAAATGTTAATGTTTATAAAGTCAAAACTTAGTGTTTTAAATATGCCTAAAGATCTTTTTACAAAAAGCATTTCAAGGCAAAAAAAAGAAAATTCAAAGTATTTCCACAAAGCATCAAAAGCCTAAAAGAGAAACACATTATAAAAGGACTTTTAGATAAAAACAGTCTTAAGAATGAGGAAGAGAATACAACGAATTTAAAGTGTTTTTTAAAGGTTTATTGAGTGTTTTTAAAGGTTTATTTAAAGTTTTTTAAAAAGTTTATTTAAAGTGTTTTTTAAAGGTTTATTTAAAGTGTTTTTTAAAAGTTTATTTAAAGTGTTTTTTTAAAGTTTATTTAAAGTGTTTTTTAAAAGTTTATTTAAAGTGTTTTTTAAAGGTTTATTTAAAGTGTTTTTTAAAGGTTTATTTAAAGTGTTTAAAAAAAAGTTTATTTAAAGTGTTTTTTAAAGGTTTATTTAAAGTGTTTTTTAAAGGTTTATTTAAAGTGTTTTTTAAAGGTTTATCTAAAGTGTTTTTTAAAGGATTATTTGACTTTTTTTTTGCCATTGTTGCTGCGGTCCTATTGGATCCCCTTAGAGTTCCGTGCAGGTCACAGATAGCCCCTCCCCCTTTTTAAGGTCCGTTAGCTCACCTGTGTTTATTTATTTAATGCCGGTGAATATGAACTGTGTTTCGTGTGTTTCCCTTATCACAGATAATCCACCTGGTGTTCATCCGTCTGGATGTTCGGTTCATTTGAGAGCGTTCGCTCACAATTAGGAGAATTTCTTAGAAGAAAAAAAATATACAGATAATAAAACCGTTTAATTGAATTTGCTGCTTTGAAGCCGTCGACTTCACATGTTGCAATCAGCCGTGGTGTGTGTGTGTGTGTGTGTGTGTGTGTGTGTGTGTAGTAAATGTGGTTTTCTTTGTTCTTATACAATAACTTAAGTTATTTGTTTCTGCTTCTAGTTGCTGCATTTATTGTGATATTATTAAATAACAAAGTGCTCACTTCAATGAAAGGTTATTAATTGAATCTTGATAGCATTTAACATTACATATTGCAGAGATACGTGCATTATCAACACACACAAACACACACACACACACACAAACAAACACACCCACACAAACACACAAACACAAAGATGCACACACCCTAGAAGCTCAGTGCTGGCTAAGGCCCACAGGCAAGAGGGGAGGGGGGGGGCAAAGCCCACAATCTGGGCAAATAGAAGGTGTGTGTGTGTGTGTGTGTGTGTGTCACGGAGAGGAGGGACAGTGTGAGAAGTGGGTGGGGATGGGACTCCTGAGGGAGTGTTGAGGTGTCTCTCAGCAGCACTTGAGTTGAAGTTAGCAGCAGTAGAAGCAGCACACGCGTACATCTGTGTGTGTGTGTGTGTGTGTGTGTGTGTGTCTCCTTTTCCTTTCGCTCAACGGCTTTCCGCCACTCCACCATGGGACTACAGCGGTCGTTGCCGTCCTGCCGAAGGACTTTTAAAGTTCCCGAAGTGTGAGGAGGGCAGAACACACAGAGGAGTCGCCCAACTGGACCCCGGGTGAGTTCTCCCTCGCTCCACGCCGCTGCTCACCGGCCAGAACCACGGCGCCGGTCAGGGTGAACGTGACCACACGCGGCCCTGGAGGCGGGATCAGGAGAAGTGAACCGAACTTCTCTCGGGACGCACACATCTGAGATCATTAGGTTTTTGCTCCTTGAATCACGCTCAGGTGTATGTGCACATGAGGCTCCTGGTGTGTGTGTGTGTGTGTGTGTGTGTGTGTACGTTGCCTTTGAGAACCAGTGGAGCAATTAGCTTTCTTTCAGTAAAGAGAAAAGAACGTGTGTGTGTGTGTGTTCGTTAAGCCACATTTCTGACAGTGCTTGCATGGAGGCAACGCATGTCAACGCATGCAGCGCAGCTCTACGGGAGCTCTGGCTCGTCCCTCCCTTTCTCCTAACTTTCCTACGACAGCTGTCCTTTCCTTCTCCGTATGTGTGTGTGTGTGTGTGCGTGGTGTATGTGCGTGTGTGTGTGTGATGATATTGCTCAATCGTTTTGTTTCAGAGCCCGGGTTCAACCCCGATGCAAAGAAACGCTCTTTTTGAATGTTTGATGTCAGCGTGTGGAGGTCTGACCGCGGCGCCCGCATGAAGTGGAGAGACGGTGTGTGTGTGTGTGTGTGTGTGTGTGTGTGTGTGTGTGTGTGTGTGATTGATGACCAGATGACCCCTAACGGGGACCGACCCGTTCACGACTCGGTTTCAGGGCGACTTTCTATCGTGGAAAACGACACGCAGAGTGGTTGTTTTGGTAAACAGGGTGAAGAGAAAACCTCCTCTGCCTTTTCTTCTCCTCCCTGGAACCCTTTGACCTGCGGGACGCCTCGGGACGCACCTGGGGGCACCGGGGGGCAACGGGGGGCACGGGGGGCTGATTTAGGGCCTATACTTGTTTTTCGTTTCTAACACCCTGGAGGAATGGCTTATCTCTGATCAGACAGAGCAGGTTGTTGAAGGAGGATTAAGTCACTTTAGTTTCTCCATCATGTAAAAGTGTTTGGAATGCTGGAATATGACGGTGTAAACCATTCAGTCGGGTCCAGGAGCTTAAAAAAACAAAAGAAGAAGAAGAAGTTCTTATGGGCGATTTGGCAAACGCCTCATTTCTGACGTCGCTGGTTCCACGTCTGTTTGGAGGAGTTGAGGTAAAGAGTCTGGACTTGGAGGATGGATGGAACTGCCCCTCATAAAGGGGAGGTGGGTATGACCCCTCGAGCAATTAAAAGACTCTCCGAGTGTTTAATTGCATGCACTGCTGCCCCCCCCCCACCCCCCACACACACACCCCTAAAGGTCGACTCACCTCATCACGGTCGGGTCCAAACCTTCTATTAGACAGAATAATGGAATTTCTGACCCTCCCTGTAATTATGGTATTTGCTCTAAGGCCTGAGTGACCCTTTGGGTGTGTGTGTGTGTGTGTGTGGAGGGTCAGTTTAACTCGAGAGGACCCCTCCCCCTCTCCCCAAATCCTCTTCCCTGACCCAACCCTGCCCCCCCAGCATAAAACCAGACCGTCGTATTGTAAGAACACACGACGTGAATCATTTGATAACCGCTGCTAAGCCCCGCCTCCTCCACCGCCGTCCGCTCTGCAGCTTGAGCTTCTACCTGTTGTCTTTTCGGCCTGTTTTCACTGCTGAATCCATTTGATTTACTGGGTATCAAACCCACAGCGTGTTTCTCTGATCTCTGAGCAGTTAGTGACGGTGTGGGCCCCCTGGTGGCGTCACCCTGACAGCGAGGGGGCGGGGCTTCCCGAAGGGCTCAAATAGTTTCGTCCACATGGAGTTGTTCTTACGACTTTGACAGATGCCACGACGTCCACAGCTTCAGGGTCGGGGTATTTAGATTTAGTTTTAACACCGTGGTATTTCCAACGTCCCACTGTTCCTTCATGCACTCGTATCTTTAGAGTCTGCTTCGTTCTATCAGTTAAACAATCTGCGGTCGCAGAGCAGAGCACGACTTACTGCGTTGTCTTTGGTTATACGGTGGAATACTCATTCATATGACGCACATTATCCTCACGTTGTGATTCCTTTTACACTAGTCGTTTTCATACGAGAAGCATATATAGATATATATATATTTATATATTTTTTAATGACTTTACGAACCCGAGTTATTCGACACGGCTCGTTGTTTAGAATCGACTCGCAGAATTTCACAGAGCAGTAAATGTGGAGCTTTTAAACTTTGTTTGTACGGAGGAGAAATGTCAACGCTTGATGTCGAAGCCCAAACATTTATCCATCTCTTTGAAGCCCCTCCCCCCCCCCCCCAGACCCCCCCTCCCACCCGTCCTCATCAGAGCTCCCGAGACCCGTCAGGGTTAAGTAGATCCGGGCCGGAGCAGCTGAGGGCCATCAGCCCACCCCAGTAAAACCACTGCAGCTCCACTCAGAGGCCTCCCGAACTGCGGGGGGGCGAGAGAGGTCGGGGTCGGAGGGTTGGAGGCCGCGGGGGGGGGGGGGGGGGGGTTAACCCCGCTCTTACGTAACCAGGAGGTCTGATCTGCTTTCTGCAGATGGCGTTTTGAAGTTTCTCCTCAAGTCGTTCAACTGATGCTTTTTATGCCGAATGTCGAGAGCTTCAAACCCGGGTTTAAAGAAACGGGGATGAAGTTCGTCAAAGCACAGAAACTGACTCCGTGCCGTAAAGCTGGAACCTGCGAGTCTGAAGCTGAAGCTGAAGCTGCGAGAAACGTTCAGACGATGAAGAACGAGGAGACGGCGATGAGCGGAGGTCAAGGGTCAGAGTCGTTAACACAGACGACAGTTATGCAAAGAAAGAAAAGGTAATAAAGTGAGAGCAGAGCGCTGGGAGGCAGAGTCCAGACTGGAGAGGGGGATGAGGGAGGGGGGATGAGGGGGAGGGGGATGAGGGAGAGGGGATGAGAGGGATGAGAGAGGGGATGAGGAGAGGGATGAGGGAGAGGGGATGAGGGAGAGGGGATGAGGAGAGAGAGGGATGAGGGGGATGAGGGGATGAGGAGAGGGATGAGGGAGGAGGGATGAGGAGAGGGGATGAGGAGAGGGATGAGGGAGAGGGGATGGAGGGATGAGGGGATGGAGGGATGAGGGGATGAGGGGATGGAGGGATGAGGGGATGGAGGGATGAGGGAGAGGGGATGAGGGAGAGGGGGATGAGGAGAGGGATGAGGGAGAGGGGATGAGAGAGGAGGGGATGAGGGAGAGAGGGATGAGGGAGAGAGGATGAGGAGAGGATGAGGAGAGGAGGATGAGGGAGGGGGATGAGGGAGAGGGGGATGAGGGAGAGGAGGATGAGGGAGAGGGGGATGAGGGAGAGGAGGATGAGGGAGAGGAGGATGAGGGAGAGGGGGATGAGGGAGGGGATGAGGGAGAGGGGGATGAGGGGGAGGGGATGAGGAGAGGGATGAGGAGAGGGATGAGGGAGAGGGGATGAGGGAGGGATGAGGAGAGGAGGATGAGGGATGAGGGGATGAGGAGAGGGATGAGGAGAGGAGGATGAGGGAGGGGATGAGGAGAGGGGATGTGGGAGAGGGGATGAGGGACGGGGGGGAGAGGG
>NC_079406.1:27098879-27113879 GCF_029220125.1 Pseudoliparis swirei
ACACACAGAGACACACAGAGACACACAGAGACACAGAGACACACAGAGACACACAGAGACACAGAGACACAGGACACACAGAGACACACAGAGACACACAGGACACACAGGAGACACACAGAGACACACAGAGACACAGGAGACACACGAGACACACAGAGACACACAGGGACACACAGAGACACACAACACGCACACAAAGACACACAGAGACACACAGACACACAGGACACACAGAGACACACAGGACACAGAGACACACAGGACACACACAGACACACAGAGACACATAGACACAGAGGACACAGGACACAGAGACACACAGAGACAGACACACAGACACACAGAGACAGACACACAGACATACAGAGACACACACAGACATACAGAGACACAGGAGACACACAAAGACACACAGAGACACACAGAGACACACACAGACACACAGAGACACACACAGACACACATAGACACATAGACACACAGAGACACACACACACACAGAGACACACAGAGACACACAGAGACACACAGGACACAGAGACACACAGGACACACAGGACACACAGAGACACACACAGACACACAGAGACACAGGACACACAGGACACACAGAGACACAGGACACACAGGACACACAGAGACACACACAGACACACAGAGACACACAGACACACAGAGACACACATAGACACACAGAGACACACAGAGACACACAGAGACACACATAGACACACAGAGACACACAGAGACACACATAGACACACAGACACAGAGACACACAGAGACACACATAGACACACAGAGACACACAGAGACACACAGAGACACACAGAGACACACATAGACACACATAGACACACAGAGACACACAGAGACACACAGAGACACACATAGACACACATAGACACATAGACACACAGAGACACACAGAGACACACATAGACACACAGAGACACACAGAGACACACAGAGACACACATAGACACACAGAGACACACATAGACACACAGAGACACACAGAGACACACAGAGACACACAGAGACACACAGAGACACACACACGCCGGGTGTCTCTGGTAACAGCCTTTTTAATCTGAATGGCGCTGGCTGCTTCCACACCTCGCTGCCGTGGCAACTCGTTGTCAAATTTGACATTGTGTGGGTTAATTCAACATCATTTTGTGCTTTGCGGTCAACAAATTACCCCCCCCCCCCCCCCCCCCCCAGTAACACAGGAGTCAGCGCTCTCCAGCCATCATGTCCTAATCCTGCAGACTCATGACCGCGGTGGCTGCATGGAGGCGCCACGGTGGAGGTTCGTGGTTGTTTTTCATGAATGGGGAGGACATTGAACTTGTCTATGCAAATGAGGAGCAGCCTGAAAGTGAGAGGAGGAGAACGTTCCGGCGCTTTAAACGCTCACTATATTTACCTTCTCATTGAAAATGCGGAAGGTTATGTTTTGATCGCCGTGTATTTATTTATTTGTATGCGTGTTACTCGCATAACTCAAAAAGTATTGAACCGAATCGCATGAAATTTGGTGGCATTTTTGGTTATTATCCGGGGACCATTTGATTAGATTTTGGGATCGATCGGGTCAAAGGTCAAGGTCAAGGTCATGAAAAGGTCAAAATCTTCTTTTTACCATAGCGCGGTCAGTTTCTATCCAATTGGCATGCAACTAATGCCAAAATGTTCATAACTCAATGCCCAATCTTGTGATGTGCGAAGGTATGCGCTCTACCGAGTGCCCGTTATAGTTCTTCTTGTCTTTCCATCTGCATTTAGTTGTCAAACGGAGTATTTACAGAAGCACACATTGCATAATTACACACAACGTATCATGATGTCACTCTTCTGGTCGGTCGGGACTAAACCCCGTCTGACTCGGGCCTCTGAAGGTCGATCGGCTCGGCGGTGGAGTGAAGACGTGTTCCCGACGTCGCTCCATCTGTTTCCCGTTGAAACGCCCACATCCCAAAACACCGCCGCCTCCGATATTACATTTCCACTGAATCCCGGCTCCCTTTTCTCTTTCCTTTTCTTCTGGTGGTCGAGGGCGTGATCGCCGCACAGAAAGGACAGGAAACAGGTCGCTGGGATGAATGCAGCTGGTGGGGTGGGGGGTGGGGGGGGGGAGGGTAGTTTATGAAAACCTCTAAAATCCTTTAATTCCCTTGTATGAGAACACTTTCTTAATCTTTACCGCAATTTTCTGTTGAAGAGCCTTTGTACAAACATTCGGAGATAATAATTACCTGCATGCCGGGCCGGGCCCGCTGTGTGCTGGAGGCTCTGTCGGATCAAACCCACGCCTCCCCTCCCCCCCCCCCCCTCTCCCGCCCCGTAATAATCATGATAAAAAAAACGTCCCGGTTTTTTTTACAAAAGCAGATTGGCAGCTCCAGGGATCCATGATCCAACATGTCTGTGTTGCAACAGTCGACACAGGAAGCGGGCGAAGAGAGAGAGAGAGAGAGAGAGAGAGAGAGAGAGAGAGAGAGAGAGGTTTCCTTCTTGATTTGACTTTAAATATATCCAGGGTTCGTACGGTCGTGGAAAACCTGGAAAAGTCATGGAATTTTAAAATGGTCATTTCCAGGCCTGGAAAAGTCCTGGAAAAAACTTTAAATCATAAAAGTTTGGGAAAAGTCCTGGAAATGTGTTATAATCACATGTTAATTCACGCCGAGCCCCCCCCCCCCCCCCCCCGACTCACCGATGGTTCCAGATGTTCTTTGACCCTTTACCTGTGTAATACTCGTTAGAAGGAGATGTTCATGTTCCCTGAGCTGAGAGCTTTGGTTGAATAGTTTCTGGTGGACGAGGAGATGTGTTGTTGTCTCCCTGGTTGGGAGGTTGAGGTATTAATATATGGTGTGATACATTATTACAGACGGTGCTGTGGCTGAACTCTTTTATCCGGGTTCATACGCTCATGAAACCCTGGAAACGTGTTGGAATTTGTTATTTCCGGGTCTGGAAAAGTCCTGGAGAAAAAAAATCCCAAAGGTCAAAGAAATATGATATATTCATCGTTTCATTTACGCTGAGTTTTAAATAATGAATATGCTTTAAAAGAAAGACGCTCAACATATAATCCGGTTTACGCTCTTTCATTATCGCTGATTTGTCCGCGCTGCAAGTGAACGCACCTTCTTCTTCTTCTTCTACCTCTTCTTCTTCTTCTTTTTATTCTTCTCCTCTTCTTCTTCTTCTTCTATCTCTTCTCCTTCTTCTTCTCCTCCTCTTCCTTCTTCTCTTTCTCCTTCTTCTTCTACCTCTTCTTCTTTTTATTTTTCTCCTCTTCTACCTCTTCTTCTTCTTCTACCTCTTCTTCTTCTTCTTCCTCTCCTTCTTCTTCTCCTTCTTCTTCTACCTCTTCTTCTACCTCTTCCTCTCCTTCTACCTCTTCTTCTTCTACTTCTTCTTTTTATTCTTCTCTTCTTCTACCTCTTCTTCTACCTCTTCCTCTCCTTCTTCTCCTCTTTCTTCTTCTTCTCCTTCTTATTCTACCTCTTCTTCTCCTTCTTCTTCTCCTCCTCTTCCTTCTTCTCTTTCTCCTTCTTCTTCTCCTCCTCCTCCTCCTCTTCCTTCTTCTTCTTCTTCTTCTTCTTCTTCTTCTTCTTCTTCTTCTTCTTCTTCTTCTTCTTCTTCTTCTTCAACGGCCACTGAGCTATAAATCCAGGGCTCTCTCGGTGCTCTAGGGGTGGGGCGGGCTGCCTATAACCTCTCTTGTGAAGTATAAAGTGACGGTTAACTGTAAATCATCATAAATAATAGCTGCAAATAAAAAGGACCATAATTAAGGGTGAAGAGGGTGAAATATGTAACTGATAGATCATCATGAAACTTACAATCTTTTTCTGTGTTGCAAATTGGGCTTTCTTATATTTGCCAATTTATCAGGAAAAAGAAATCTGAACAATTCTTGTTTCATTTTGTTATATATTATATATATATATATATATATATATATATATATATAATAGAATCGTCAAAGGTTTTATTTCAGAGGTAATTTTAATATTTCTTCGTATTGCTCCACAAATCAGAAAATACTGTCTACAGCCACCAAAAATATATCTTCTCACCGCATTTTTTTAAGGAATAAAACATTGTATAAATCAGGCGGTGAATGTGATGGGAACAAAACACCCTCTGAAGAAACTTTCTGAATATATTTAGGAATGAAAGTGTAAAGTTTTGGTGGCTGTAGGAGCTGCGGAAGAGGAGAGAAAGCTTCTTGTTAAATTACAGACATTTTATAAACACTGCAGGGGAACGGGGCAAATAAATATAACTTGATTACAGACATTAAGAGAAATCTACAGACGCAAACAAACAATAAATACCCTAATGTGTATTTTGGAGGTTTTCAACCTGACTGAGATCTGAGGTTTTTCCCTCAACAATCGACTTCAAAGATGTAAAAACTGAAGACGTGATGAGCAGCCAAGATTATGAGGGAAATAGGCAGGGGGGGGGGGGGAGACCCAACTGCCCTTATAAAACCTGTGTGGGGGGGATCACGAGGTCAGTCGGCTTCACACTGACAGGCGGAGGTGGTGGAGGGAATGAAAAGCTGTAGATACTGTTCTGTCTGTGCTGGGGGCCGAGAGGGGGGGGGGGGGAGTAATACCACGAGTAATACCACGAGTAATACCACATGTAATACCACAAGTAAAACCACATGTAATAAATACGACATTTTATAATTATTTCATTTATATACACTGAGATTTCACAATGTTTGGTGATGGAAATGTGGTTTAAAGTCCTGGCCACCCATTGGAAATATATGATTGAATGTGTGCATAAAAAAACCCCAAAGTAAAGAAGTTAAGTGACTTTCCAGGTGCATTTCACTAAGAAACAAAAGGACGTTACATGCACCGCTTCCGACGAGCTGGAGTTTAAGATTACCTTTTTGTTGTCGATAAAACATTCAGCAATTTAAATCATATCCCGTTCACCCTCTGGGGGTCAGTTGTAAATAAATTGTGCGAAACTGTGAAGTGAGTCGTCGTAAACAAAAGGATTCGATGGCCTCGATACACGAGACTCATGAGTAGAATATCTTTCATAGAAAACGTTAAAAACACACACACAGATTCTCTGAGCAGATTATTCTGTTTTATTTCTACTATTATGTGGAGGAAAATATGTTTTTTTGCAATTTGGGTAAAACTCACCCCTTGAGAAGAACCTTGATCGCACTTCTAAATCACTTCATTTGTTTTTGAGAGATTTGTTCTGTCCACAGGGATAAGCTTAAGAATCTATTGTTCAAACACTAAATCTGTCAAAGACATTTTTTAAATTATGACTCTCTGGATTACTTTAATCCTCATTACGCCGATCCTGCAGACTGATTATCCGTGAGAGCCACATCGATGTGAACGTCGCTCACAGCAAACCGCTCCTCTCATTAGAGTGGAAGCTATGACGACGTGTCTCCTCTGGGAGTTGAGCCCAACAAGAGAAAATATGAAATTATACCAACAAAAACACTTTTTAATTCCTCCTTTTTTCAGATGTGGGCGATAGAAAAATGACACTAGATGGAGGTGGATAACAAAATGCCTGAAATCACTTGCGAAACCCAAATAGTGACCCTGGCTGTGGTAATCTGATTACCTGTCACCGAGCGGAGACAACGCCCCGCATACCTGTCACCCTCCACTGGAAGCCCCAGCGCCGGTCTCCCTCCCTACATTATGAACCCTCATCCCTCCTGACATGATGGACGATGGTGTGCTTCTTCTATTAGGACCCCTAATGGCGTCCCCGGGGGGGGGGGGGGGTCAAAGGTTGAGATTCTCTCTCATGATACTTAAATAAAGTTGATTTATTACAGAGTGAAATGGGCGACCCCCAAAAAAGAATAAAAAAGAAGAAGCACACAGAGAGTTGTGTGCAGATCGTTTCTTCGGCCGCGGGGCAGAGCGGCGGTGAAGGGTCTGGAGGCGCCCCCCCCCACCCCACCCCCCGCGTCGGCCCGGCTCAAGTCAGCTCGTGTGCGTCCGTGTTTTCATGGAATCCACATGCAACGGGAACATGCAGCCTGCAGCGCGTCTCCACGCGACTCGCATGAATACAGTAATAAATAATGTCACAACGATCCTGAAGCGACGAGATACGATACTTGCAGGGCTCGTACGGTCATGGAACACCTGGAAAAGTCATGGAATTTTAAAATGGTCATTTCCAGGCCTGGAAAAGTCATGGAAAAAACTTAAATCATCAAAGTTTTGGAAAAGTCATGGGAATGTGTTATAATCACATCATTTACGCCGAGTTTGAAATAATTAATATGTTTTTTAAAGACGCTCAAAATATAAGCCGGCGTACGCTCTCAATACGCAACATTTTCTAAATTGTTCATGTTTATACCGAGATTTCAGTTTGGTCATGGACATTTGGTTTAAAGTCCTGGAAATCCATCGGTCAAAATGTGTGAGAACCCTGCCTATCAACACTTCTACATAATCTTATATCAACGTGCATCACTCGTGGCTCTTTTGATATTTAAAAGAAACTGCATTCTTAATTACAGATGATATGATATTCCTTCATTACATATCTACGATTCGGGGGCAAAAAACTACTAGTTTTCGAAAAAGATTAAGTTTTGGGTTGCATAAGTTTACGTTTGACGAACAGCGGTCTCCATGGTGACGGTCCCTCCAGCCCCATCGGATGTATGTGTCGTGTAACTATTTGCCCGAAAACCGAATCGACAGTCCAGGTCCATCTTGTTCTTTCCCAAAGTGTTTCTCATATATAATGAGGTCCATTTGCTCTTCGACTTTTCCCACGTTCCTCAAATCTCTCTCCACTTTGTTCTCCGTGGCTATCGGGCTGAGGGTCGGTCGTCAGCGTGACGGCACACTGCTAAACAGTTTGCGTAGCCAGGGAATGCTAAACCCTGATAACATCTGCAATGCCACCGCAGCACCCGAGTATGAATAACACCGATTAATATATAGATATGGCCAAAGGGAATACATGAGGACACCGATTTCTTACCATCTGCTCCGAGACTAAACCTTTAAAGGACGCGTTGGAGACGCTTTTAATGAAAAGAAAATTTGAATATGTAGTAAAACTCCAAATGAACTTGAGTGTCTCCCCACCCCCCCATCCCCCCTCCCTTTGAGAACTTTATTTTATGCATGTTTTGGAAACAACTGCCGGTCTAATTAAGTGGAGCGTTCAGTAAATGTTTTTACAAGCGATGTAAATGTTTGAGGCGGTCTCGCTCGTGGTTTTTTCCTTTCAGGCGCTCCGACTTAATTGCAGCTTGTGATCTAAATTCACCGCGGCGTTCGTTCGGCTCGTAGCGGGAATATTGAAATTCCAACGGTGTGGGGTCTCGATCCCTTTTGTCGATTATGAAAGCAGCAGTTTGGTGGCTGATGCCTTCAGGGACGTCTCGTGCACACACACACACACACACACACACACACACACACACACACACACACACACACACACACACACACACACACACACACACACACACACACACACACACACACACGGCTCAGACGCACAGCGCGCATCCAGCCGTTTACACTCGGATCAGGACTGAACCTCCCACTGTCATCAGCACGATATTGAGTCATCAAAACGACAAATCCCCCCTCATCGCCCTGTGATGACAAAGGCTTAGGAGTAGTAATTTCGATGAGTACTTTTAGCTAATATTTGGCCACGAGAGGAATAATTATGGGGACGGGTTCTGAGCCGCCGCCTGTCTGCAAGAGCTCAGAGGCAACGCCGCGCTGCTGAAACAATGGGCTCAGGTGGAGGCGAGTTGGGGCAGGAGCCGGATGCCTCGCCACAGGCCTCTGCTGTTGTGTCAAAGTGTCCGTGTTGCATTCTTTTTGCAGCTTACGGGCTAATGGTTGGTTTCTATTGAGACAATAGTGCAGTTACGAGGATTAGTTGTGTATAACATGTTTTTCTGCAGATATGCAAAGCAAAAGTGACGAGATAATTTCCCGTGGTTCTTCTCCTGGTTTACAGTATATTCACGTTTTTTTTTACAGGATTTTTGGAGTGAAATAACCAGCATTTACAGTTTGTTATACTGAAAGTCTTATTTTACAAAAAGAAAATACACAAATGTATAGCCTAATAGAAACACCACACAAGGATGATTTTTTTTTTTTTAACATCATAAAATGAAAACAAGGAGAAAACAAAACAAGACAAGACAAGACACATGTTACACAAACTCCCCCCCCCCCCCCCTCCCCTTGTATGGCTCTGTTTCCTTTCATTTATACATCTACACAGTCTTTATACAGTTTACATACACCCATCCGTACACATTTACGGGTTATTTGGGAGTTTTTCCTGGTCCGATGTGAGGTTTTGGGGCAGGGATGTCTATGTGTACAGATTGTAAAGCACTCCGAGACAAATTTGTAATTTGTGAAATTGGGCTATACAAATAAACTGAATTGAAACTGAATTGAATTGAATTTATATCTCCATAAACCAATACAGTATTCACAGCATATACATCATTGTGGACCCCCCAAAACAAATCCACGGGGTGTTTAATCGACTTTCTTTTCCTTCCCTACAGGCTTGAGGATCTCCGCGGCCGTGCCGACGATGGCGGCTCTGGGATCGGCTCTCCTCGCGCTGGCCTCGGTCCTCCTGCAGGCGGCGAGATGTCAGGGCGGCGTGGCGAAAGGGAAAGACGGCTCGCCGCTGAGGTTCACGCACCGCCTCTACAACGCCACCATCTACGAGAACTCGGCCCCGCGGACGTTCGCCGAGACGCCGGTGAAGATGGGCGTCCAGGTGACGGACGTGTTCTGGCAAATCGCATACGACGTCGTCTCGGGCGACGACGACGGCCTTTTCCTAGCGGAGGCGGTTCGAGTGGGAGATTTCTGCTTCCTCCGGATCAGGACGCGCAGCAGTAACTCGGCGCAGCTCAACCGCGAGGTCAGGGACGCCTACACGCTCACGGTGGCGGCCACCGAGAGCACGTTCGACTTCCAGGCGAAGACGAAGGTGTCCGTCCGGGTGCTCGACACCAACGACCTCAAGCCTCTTTTCTACCCCGCCTCGTACAACAAGGCCATCGGGGAGGACACTCCAGTGAAGTCAAGTGTGGTGAGGGTCAGCGCCACGGACGCCGACATCGGGAGCAACGCCCAGTTCTACTACTTGTTCACCAGCAGAGCTCATCCTTTTGTTGTGGACCCCTTCACGGGCACCGTCAGCCTGGCCAAGAAGCTCAATCGCACCCGAACGGCCAGGTACGACCTCACGGTTTTAGCCGAGGACCGGACGAAGAAGATATCCGGTGTTCAGAAATTCGGCAACGTCGCCAGGGTCACGATAAACGTGCAGAAGACGTCCGCGGGGCCTCCGGTTATCAAGCCCGGCCTCGGACCCACGGTGTCCACGGACGGCAAGGTAACTATCGATGTCCGTGTGGAGGCAGGAGTTCAGCCTGTGGAATCCCTGAATATTGTTGGAGGGGATCCACACAAGTGTTTTGAGATAATCCCGTTAGGCGCGCAGGGCAGTGACTTCCAAGTGATCTCGACAAAGAGGATTGTCTGGTCTCAAAACCCTTTCGGGCTGAATCTGTCCCTTCAAGCTAAAGATAGGAGCTTCCCGAGTTTACTCTCTCCAGTTACGCTCATCCATGTTCCGGCCGATCGACGCAGCTCTTTGGTGTTTTTGGAGGACACCTACATCGTCACCCTGAGCGAGTTCACCCCCCCTAAAACTCATGTGGCGAAGGTTTCGGTCGCCGTGGTGACGTACAACGTCACCTTCGGCATTAAAAACAACCCGGACAGCGCGAAATTCAAAATAAATCCCAAAACCGGAATTATCGTAACGACGGAGACATTTGACTACGAGAGGAAGGAGCGCTACGAGTTCGACGTCATGGCGAACCACGGCGACGCCGAGACTCACGTGGTGGTCGAGATCACCGACGAGAACGACCACGGCCCGCAGTTCGCCCGCTCCTCCTACCAGGCCACGGTGGACGAGAACACCCCCGTGGGCACCAGCGTTTTGAAGGTCGCCGCCACGGACCGAGATAAAGGGAAAAACGGCCTCGTGACCTTCGCTATTGCGAACGCGGCGCCCTCGCCGTTCACAATAGACCCGTTCACCGGCGTCATCGCCACCTCCGAACACCTGGACTACGAGCGGATGAAGCGGCGGTACCGCCTGCGGGTCTGGGCCTCGGACAGCGGCGGCCCGTTCAGTCAGGTCAGCGAATGCCCCGTGACGATAACCCTGAACAACGTCAACGACAACCTCCCTCTGTTGGAGCGGGTGGGCTGCAACGCCACCGTCCCGCAAGATTTCCCCGTGGGCCGCACCATCGCCAATCTGACCGCCATCGACGCGGACGAGCTGCAGCAGCTGAGGTACGTCATCGAGTCAGGAAACGAGCTCCAGGTGTTCGCCGTCGACTCGGCGTCGGGAGCCGTCGCCCTGAAGCGGCCGATCCCCCTGCGAGAGGGCGCCTTCAACTTGAGGGTCGTGGCCACCGACGGCGAGCACTTCTCCGAGGCGTCGCTGGTCAGGGTGACGGTCACCAACAGGGGCGACGGCGCCACGCTGCGCTGCCAGGAAACGGGCATTTTCAAACAGCTGACGGAGAAACTGATCGAGTCGATCGTCTCCACCTTCACCCATCAAGGGGACGACCAGTTCTCCGATATTCACATCACCAACCGTCACTCTCCCAAGTTTGACCCGAGCCTCCCGGGCTCCATCGACCTGAGGGAGGACCATCCCCTGAACGCCACCGTGGTTCGCTTCACGGCAACAGACGAGGACTCCGGGTTCAACGGCAAGCTGGTGTACGCCGTATCCGGCGGGAACGAGGACGGCTGTTTCTTCATCGACGTGTTCTCCGGCGACCTCCGGCTAGTCTGCCCGTTGGACCGAGAGAGCAAAGGGTTCTACATCCTGAACGTCACCGTTTACGATCTGGGAACGCCGCAGAGGTCCGCGTGGAAGTTCGTCGCGGTGAACGTCGCGGACGTCAACGACAATCCCCCCGCGTTCGACCGGCCCCGCTATCTGGTACGAGTGCCGGAAAACACCGAGGTGGACGCCGTCGTCTTCACGGCCAGCGCGACGGATCCCGATGTGGATTTCAGCGGGAGCGTCCAGTACTCCCTGCTGACGTCCACCGACGCGTTCAGGATCGACGAGGTGTCCGGCGAGGTGACCGTGGCGAGCGGTTTGGATCGGGAGACCTCGCCCCGGCACGACCTCCGGATCGCGGCCACGGACCGAGCCGCGCCCGGCCCCCGGTTGTCCTCCGCGGTCGACCTCGTGGTGGTGTTGGGAGACGTCAACGACAACCCGCCCAGCTTCGTGCCCAAAGTGTACACGATAAAGGTTCCCGAGGACGTTCCCGTGGGCGCCCTCCTGGTGTGGGTCGAGAGCGTGGACTTGGACCTGGGCGGCGGAGGCCTCGTCACCTACAACCTCAAGAACACCGAAGGCGGGATCTTCCGCCTGGACTCCTCCACGGGCGCCTTGACCCTGGAGCGGGAGCTGGACTTTGAGAGGCGGCCGGCTTACAACCTCACGGTCCGCGCCGTGGACCACGGCCTCCCCCGCTCCCTCTCCTCCTCCTGCTTCGTGGAGATTCAGGTCCTGGACGTCAACGAGAACCTCCACAGACCGGCGTTCTCGGAGTTCGTGTACGAAGCCGCCGTGATGGAGGACGCGGCGGCGGGGACCGCGGTGGTCACCCTCACGGCTTCAGACCAGGACCTGGGCAGAGACGGAGCGGTCCGGTACCACATCAACGAAGGCTCCGGTCTCGGAGTGTTCGTCATCGACGAGGAAACAGGTAAAAACACCATTGGCCTGTCTGCCTCCTGAGCCTGGAGCTCGTGAACCAGATCGGTGATACTATAATAATAATAAGAATCATTTATTTTATATAGCGCTTCTCAAGACACCCCGAAGTCGCGTTACAGAGTCCAGAGTCCAGTAGTCACACACACACACAGTCACACCGGTGGTCAGAAGCGTGGCAGCCAATCGGCGCCTACGGCCCCTCCGAGCGCCGCCAACATTCATTCATTCACATTCATTCGACAGACGGAAAGTCATTCAGAATTTTTAATCCGCCAGCCAGCAAAGATTTCCTGACGTATAACTGATCTCGTCCAAGAAATAACGTTTAAACAGCTTGAACGGATCATTTTAAAGATGTTGTATTGCATTCATTAACTTCGCATTGAAAATGCGGAAGGTTATGTTTTGATTGCCGTGTATTTATTTATGTATTTATTTGTATGCGTGTTACTCACATAACTCAAAAAGTATTAAACCGAATCGCATGAAATTTAGTGGGATGATTGGTTATTATCCGGGGACCATTTGATTAGATTTTGGGATCGATCGGGTCAAAGGTCAAGGTCAAGGTCATGAAAAAGGTCAACATCTTCTTTTTACCATAGCACAGTACATTTTTATCCAATTGGCATGCAACTAATGCCAAAATGTTCATAATTCAATGCCCAATCTTGTGATATGCGAAGGTATGTGCTCTACCGAGTGCCCATTCTAGTTTGGACATGATTCTAGAGAGTTTAATTCATACTTTACCTGGCAAACAGCAGTTGGAAAAGTCCTTAAAATACTCAAACACAAACTGTACATTTTAAAGACAACCGGGCCGAACATATCAGTTTATTGATGGACTTTGTGGTGAGATTGTTTGGACAATGTTTATTCCAAGGTCAATAATGACCTTTTCCACCGGATGTCAGTGCTAAGTGCCTCCTAAGCAGGTCAAAGGTCAGAGTCAGACCGAGTCTGCATGAATACCATGATTCTAAATGAAACATAAATGTCTCCACAGTAGAATCAGCGCAATGAGACGCCCACCCCACGCTCAGCAGAGCACTTTAAATCGGTGTTAACGGTAATCTCCTCTCCGATGTGTGGAGGCGGTTTATATTCTCTGCTCGTCTTCTACAGTATCGAATTCGACCTCTCAAGAACAGCTTCCTCGGGGCGTATCCACACGTTAAAGTGCTTCTGGGAGAAACTATGTGTTCAGACCCACAGCGCACCAGAACTTCCCCCGTGGCGTTTGGCTTCTTGTAAACTAGAGGAATTCGACTTATCTTTGACAACACATGTGTCATGCTGCGGAGCCTTTGGGCTCCATTACATACTTTCAAAAATAATAAAAATACAAACGGATACCTTCAGCTAGAATGGATGTCATTGTGATTGATATTCCCTCTGGGGCGGTTACAGTTATTACATATTTAAACAAAATTCATCAACGAACGAAAAGTGATTTTTTCCGGAGGCGCAGCAACAGTTTGAAACGAGTGGAGACGGTTCCATCCAGGCAGGTAATCCGTGTTCCCGCCCATCCTCAGGTGTGATCCGCACGACGGAGGCGTTGGACCGCGAGACGAGGCCTCACTACTGGCTCTCCGTGTACGCCACCGACCTGGGGGCGGAGCCTCTGACCGCCTGGACCCACGTCTTCCTGGACGTCCTGGACGTCAACGACAACGCCCCGGAGCTCTCCCAGCCGGTGTATTTCGCGTCCGTCCCGGAGAACCTGGGCGCGGTCGGGTCCGTCGTCCAGGTGAAGGCCTCGGACGCCGACACGTCCTCCGAGGGGAAGCTGTCCTACCGGATGCCGGAAGCTCACCGGACGCTCTTCGACGTGGACCCCCAGACGGGTAAGTGAGAGTGAATGCTGTCCCCTGAAACACAATCTCATGACATGACGTGTCATTTAGCGATTTACAATCCTGTTACATCCACACGCCGTCGACACAGCTACACATATCAGGGTTACGTCTCGCTCAAGGACACGACGACCAGGGCGGGGATTGAACCGCCAACCCTCGTATCGAAAGACGGAGCGGCTAACCACTGAGCCTCAGTCACGATGTGTCTCCATTGAACGTGCAAAACAATCACCGGGGATAATATTGCTGGCTCCCAGCCGTATTGCTCGTCATATAAAAAATCACGTGCGGTAGATTTATTTTTGTGTTTTTTACTGAATATTCTGCTAGGAGGAAGGATTTCACTGTTAAGGGACTCACGGCTCACACTTGATGAGCCCTCGGCCGGACTTCTGTGACAGTGAGTGCAGATATTTGACGATTCAGCACGGCCCCCCAGAAACACGGCAGATATATACCGTTGCTCTGGGACGGAGGATGTAATCGGATCAGCCGGCGAAGTGTCAACCTCCACTTTCACGAGCCATTTGGACAGAATTATAAGCAACTCGCCGCATTTTGATTGATTCACACTTTTATTCAAACTCCCCGCGTGCACATCAGACATCTGGAGGGCCCGAACACGTCGCCACGTCCCCCATCGGTCATGGTGCGTTCAGACCAGACGCGTCGCGACCGCAGAGCACTTCCACTTGTTAGTGGACCGAGCTGCTCTCCCACTGCTTCTCTCTCTCTCTCTCTCTCTCTTCTTCTCTCTTTGATTCGTGTCTCTGAGACTTTTCCACCTCCGGCGGCAGATCTCCTCTGCCATGAAACACATATGCCGGCGGTTGGTTCATAGTAAAGTACAACAAATAGCTTCTCCGACCTTCTTCCACGCGTCATCTTTAAAGCTACGGTTTAGGTTAGTAAAAAGAGTCGTGTCATAAAGTTCGGGGTGCCCACAGAAGGCGACAATAATCTTTTCCTCCATTTTCTAAACCGGCAGGACGATGACGAGTGGAGCTGCTCAACGCTGATTGGCTGACGCGACTATGACTCACGCGTTTTTGCTGCCGGAGTTGGGAAATTTCAACTCGCACGTCGAGGAGCTGCGTCTGTTCGCTCTGTTCGCCCCGCGGCAAACTCTCTGTTGGTGCTGCTTCAAACGCGTCTGACGCGCTGCTCGCTGGGAAATATGCAGCTTCTACGCAGCTGTGCATTGGCTTTGATGTAATCTCGACGCGCGTCGAAATTTTGACGCGTCCGG
>NC_079406.1:27121379-27143879 GCF_029220125.1 Pseudoliparis swirei
TGTTAGTATCGCTACACCGTGCAGCGTGACAGCAGCAGATGTAGCGGACTAACATTCAAGCTAACCTAACTTCCCAAACGCTGTGGACATCTGAACGCTGATTGGCCGAGACGCGACACGTCCCATCAAAGATGTTCTATTGCGAAGAGCACCACTCCACATTTTCTCCGCGTCTCACTGCAATCTCAACGGCAGCGGGCCAGGTGAAAAAAAAAAAAAATCGGAACGCGTCTCTGGTATTGTTCAGGGGGCCGGTCCAAATGTGGAGGCGTTCATTGTGTAAACCAGCTTTCACTATATAAATAATCTCCATTGCCATCCAATTTAGCTGATGAGGTTCAGAGTCAGACCGGTTCAGAGGCTGGTCGTCTGTCTGGGTCTCAGGCTACAGCACGTCTTGTTCACCTCCTCATATCTTTGTGTTCATCCTCCAGCCCACCTGAGAGAGTGTTCTCCACGGCTGGAGACACAATAATTCCTGAGAGATCGCGGATCCTCCCGGAGAAAGCAGACATGCTTATTTTTCTGCACAAGAATTGTTGATGATCCATACAATTGATGGTTGCACACTTGGTATTTGCCACTGCTAGTTTCATTTTTAGCAGCTCAGTTCATATACCCTTTTTAAAAAAGGAAGGAGCACTTTAATTTCTAGGAACATGTTTAAATTAAACAGAATACATTTTATTTAAGTTATGTAAGTTTTATTTTAAGTTCAAGAGGAATATGTATAAATGTTTTTGGTTATTTAAAAAAATGTAAATGTGTATGTATA
Source organism: Pseudoliparis swirei (assembly GCF_029220125.1). Taxonomy (NCBI): domain Eukaryota; kingdom Metazoa; phylum Chordata; class Actinopteri; order Perciformes; family Liparidae; genus Pseudoliparis; species Pseudoliparis swirei. The sequence goes on from NC_079406.1 coordinate 27,122,155, forward strand.
CATACTGTATATGGTGTGTGCAGCATTATAGAAAATTATATAAAAGAAAATTAATGTAAATAAACCCGTTTGTGCTCTTTTTTTCACCCCTTGCCCAATAAGAATCGATAAGAGAATCGATAAGGAATCGAATCGATAAGCAGGAATCGATAAGGCATCGGAATCGTTAAAATCTTATCAATTCTCATCCCTAGTTACCAACAACAACATCCATAAACCGACATGTGTTTGCTGGTCTCTGTTCCTGTGAACAACAACACTCCTCAGCGTCAGCTGCTTGTTGTTTGTTTGTTTAGGTGTAATTAGAACTCTCCCCACCACTGAGCCTCACACACACTCACAACATCCATGTGTCTCTTCCTGTGTGTGTGTGTGTGTGTGTGTGTGTGTGTGTGTGTGTGTGTGTATGTATGTGTGTGTGCGTGCGCAGGTGTTATCAGCACCCACTCAGCGTTGGACCGGGAGGATAAACCCGAACACAGCGTCGAGGTGAGTTCTTGTTCTTGTTCTTGTTCTTGTTCTTGTTCTTCTTCTTCTTCTTCTTCCACCCATGCAAGATACTAGAAAAATAAAGTAATTTTACAGAATATATTCCAGTACACGAATGTCTCACACGAGAAGAAAGCTGGACTTTCATTCTTGACCTTGTAAACCTTAGTTTGACCCCTAAAGAGAGGACATAGGTTAGGGCACTTATGAGCTAGATAGCTTCAGCCACTTTCTTCTTTTGTTTATTACTGATGGTTTTATATTTTGCTGATCGAAATAAACTCAACTCAAAGAAAAATGTAAAATCCCAAATCCGCCCTCTGAAGAAACTCCAAAAGATAAGTTAATGATGTGAAGTTCTCCTGTGGGTTAAGTTTTCACAGCGAGATGAGAGTCATTGAGTTATTGATGAAAGAAGAGGAGCGTGGCGCTGAGACGAATGAAAAGGATAAAACAACAGAGCTGCGAGAAAACACTGCTTTGTACTTGTGTACAAATAGTTGAGATAACTTTCATTATTGTGTAGAGCTGTGGTTCCCAGATAAGGGTACTTGTACCCCTGGGGGTACGCTAAGGTACTGCAGGGGGTACAGGAATTAAAAAATGTATATATTTAAAATGAGCATCCATTAAAAAAATCATTTAAATAAGTTCATAAAAGGTGTAAGTTCATAAACGGCAATGTATATATTCTATATTAAATCAGAAACTGATGTCACAATGCTTATTGTGTATAAATAGTTGAGAAAAGATAACTTTTATAAAAAAAAATTTTTTTTTTACTTACATTTTTTTATTCGTTTAGATATATTAACATAAAACAAATACAAAAATGTCAGACATGAACAATTAAAATAAAACCGAGTAAAATGATACATATATATATATGTATATATATATATATTCATATCAAATATAGCAAAAGAATAATTTAAAAAATATATATATATACATTATTATTGTGTATAAATAGTGGAGAAAAGATAAGTTTCATTATTGTGTATAAATAGTGGAGAAACGATAAGTTTCATTATTGTGTATAAATAGTGGAGAAAAGATAAGTTTCATTATTGTGTATAAATAGTGGAGAAAAGATAAGTTTCATTATTGTGTATAAATAGTGGAGAAAAGATAAGTTTCCTTCTTGTGTATAATTCGTGGATCTTTGTTGTTCGCCCCCAGGTGATCGTCTCCGATAACGGTTCCCCGTCTCTGCGCTCCACCGCCACCGTGGTGATCCGGGTCCTGGACGCCAACGACAACCAGCCCAAGTTCACCGACAAGCTCTTCCAGATCAAGCTGCCCGAGCGGCGCCGGCGGGCGGGCCGGCGGGAGGTGTGCAGGATGGTCGCCCGCGACGACGACGCCGAGGGCCCCAATGCCGCCGTGACCTACGCCATCCTGGGCGACGGCGAGGAGGACGAGGGCTTCCGGATCGACGCGGCGACGGGCGCGGTGACGTCGCACGGAGACTTCTGGCCCGGCAACTACAGCATCCTCACGGTCGGTGGCCAGAACTTTAGAGCTTCAAGTTGTCGAGTTTTTTGTTTTTTTCCAGGCTTGGAAAAGTCTTGGAAAAAAATTAAATCACAAAGGTTTGGGGAAAATAAATTTGCTATATTCATATGTTCATTTACACTGAGTTTGATGAAAAGAATAACATATTTTGCCCGTTTGTGGTCAAATAAAAGAAGTTACCATATATGGTTCCTCGCCCGATAAAGGGTTAAAAAAGGTCACCTTTGAAAAAGAGATTTTTAATCTCAATCGGACTCACCTAGTTAAATAAAGTTTTTTTTTAAAGCAAGCGGTCGCTTTAGATTTGATCAAACGTTTCTCAAACGGGAGGAAATAGATTTTTAATCTGATTTATTTTCTGCGGTTTAAAAAAATTGTTTCAAAAGGAATATTTGTATTTATTTATTTAAATTTAATTAATGAGACATTTGCATACATTTATGTCTTTCAAAATGTTGACACTGCATGTGCGGATTTTTAACTGATGCTCATTTTAGTTCTACATATTTAGAGCAAGAAGTTTAAAACAAAAGGATAAAACTTTTTTTTTAAAGAGACAGAATGAAACAAAAAATTCAAAAAAACGGTCTAACTAGGGAGTGATCTATTCTCAATTGTAAATTCATTGATTCATGAAAATAAAATCAGGTCTATGAGGAGTTGCGTACGTAACACATTTTCCCCAACATGCCAAAAACTGTCGTAAACGTCCCTAAAGGAATATTCTCTGTGAAGCTTATTAAAGATATCGATGAGGCTTCAGCCACCGATCAATGAACCTGATTGATAAACAACACGAACCGGAGGAACTCTAAATAACTCGAGACCTTCTCTATATTTAATCAGACCCTCATCTATTGGTTGATTTATTTATTGCCCTCCAGATCGAAGCCACGGACCACGGCGTCCCGCCGCTCTCCTCCACGGCGAGACTCGATATCGAGTGGGTCGCCCGCCCGCCGCCCGCCGCCGAGCCGATCGCGTTCGACGAATTCCCGTTCGCCTTCGCCGTCATGGAAACGGAGCCCGTCACTCACATGGTGGGCATCATCATGACGGAGACGCACCGGCAGAGATGGTTCGATATCACAGGTACACACACACACACACACACACACACACACAGACACACACACACACACACACAGACACAGACACACAGACACACACACACAGACACACACACACAGACACAGACACACACACAGACACACACACAGACACACACAGACACAGACACACAGACACACACATACAGACACACACACAGACACACACACACACAGACTTACACACAGACATACACATATATACACACACAGACACACACAGACAGACACAGACACACAGACACACACACACACATACACACACACAGACACACACACACAGACACACACACAGACACACACACACACACACACACACCGTCGTGCTCCTTTTTGATCCCTTTCTTCCACACTTTCCTTGAGTCCGCATTCCTGCAGACTTCACCTGAGGTAAATACCCAGAATTCACAGCGTTGTGACGGTTAAACCGCAGACTGTATAAAGGAAGTTTATACATCGCGGATTGGTTTGTGGACCGATGTTTTGAAGCATAGACTTCTATACAACCAGAGGAGTCGCCCCTTGTGGACAGTAGAGAGAATGCAGCTTCAACACATGGAGAGAGAGAGAGAGAGAGAGAGAGGGGTAGATCTCGGTGTCAGCGGGACATTTGTTCTCCTCTCATCACCAGCCAGATCACCACAGGAAGGACAAACTCCTCCTCCTCCTCCTCCTCCTCCTCCTCCGACCCTGAACACTACGAGAAGGACCAGAGGCCTTCATGAATATCTAAAAGGCGTGACCATAATTATCATAGCTGGAATGCCCCCCCCCCCCTCCCTAGATGGGAAAAGGTCTCGTGCATCGACTATTTATATCCTTTTATTTATATATAAATATTCATATATAATTAACTGATATGTCCGATATTCCTACGACACGTGTCACGGCCATTGTAGTTAGAAAAAATGAAATAAGTAATAAAACACATCGGTAATTGGACGTTCCACTTTCTTCGCTCATCGCAGCTGAAAATAAAAAGAGAAAGGAAAAGAAAAGAAAAGAAAAGCCCGCCCTGCTTTCGGGAAAATGAAAGAGGAAAGAATGAAAAAAAACTTTAAAAATCAAATCCGATAAGGGAGGGGGGGTCAGGGGTCAGGGGTCAGAGGCCCCGTTGTTCCTGCTGTGGACCCAGATCAACACCAGGAGATGAAGGAATGGAGAGATCGATAACAATGTGAAGTGCCTCCATCTTTCTTTTCCTGTGCAACATTTGGCGTGCGCTTCTTTTTTTTAATCTCCCGGGTCGACCACGGCGGGGATGTCAGGTGTTCCTTGAAATGATGAAGTGAAGTGAAGACCTTCCTCTCTTCGCCCGGAGACGACGGCTCGGATAACCGGGTCGTCTCCACGTCTATTTGTATCGACCGAGAAACAAACATGGAGGCTGTGTTTCTATCGATGTTTGAACATGAGATGAGAGAGATGTCACGAGGAAGATAGACTCTATTCTTTAATCACACACATGCGAACATTATTTAGATATGATAGAAGAGAAAGGACGGCGTGCAGCCTATGTGTGTGTGTGTGTGTGTGTGTGTGTGTGTGTGTGTGTGTGTGTGTGTCTTCCACGAGGTGGACATCTCAATAAACACCATCTGGTCCGAGCAGGCCGAGGTTTAAGCTTCCTCACCTCCGAACATACGACCTAATGAGAGAGAGCGAGAGAGAGAGGGAGAGAGGGAGAGAGGGAGAGAGAGAGGGAGAGAGAGAGAGAGAGAGAGACAGAGAAAGATAGAGAGAGAGAGAGAGAGAGAGAGAGAGAGAGAGAGAGAGAGAGAGAGAGAGAGAGAGACAGAGAAAGATAGAGAGAGGGAGAGAGAAAGAGACAGAGAGGGAGAGAGAAAGAGAGAGAGAGAGAAGGATAGAGACATACAGAGATAGATTGAGAAAGAGAGAGACATAGAGAGGTATAGAAAGAGAGAGACAGATAGATAGATAGAGAAGGATAGAGAGAGAGAGAGAGAGAGAGAGAGAGAGATAGATCTATTCCTCTCTCTGTATTTTATATTTTTCTTTCCTCTTTGAATAAACGTGTTCAGCCAAGTCGACCCGACCAGGTCTCCGTGAGGCTCCTGGCCCGCTGCTGGTTCTCTGTTGATTCATTCACATTTAGTGCCTTTGGGACCAGAGTGGACAGAGCTTTGGCTTCCTGAAGCCAGAGAGCATCTTATTGATTACGGCCCCCCCCCCCCTCTCCCCCTCCCCCGATGGGGAAGTCACCGCCGCCCTTCACGCGCTGGAGGACCACGGTGCATCGTTCCTGCCACCAGTCAAACTCGTCTGAGACATCACATGTGACCGCTGCTCTCTCTCTCTCTCTCCCTCTCTCTCTCTCTCTCTCTCTCTCTCTCTCCCTCTCTCTCTCTCTCCCTCTCTCTCTCTCTCTCTCTCTCTCTCTCCCTCTCTCTCTCTCTCCCTCTCTCCCTCTCTCTCTCTCCCTCCCTCTCTCTCTCCTCTCTCTCTCTCCTCTCTTTCTCTCCCCTCTCTCCTCCCTCTCTCTCTCTCTCTCTCTCTCCCTCTCTCTCTCTCTCCCTCTCTCCCTCTCTCTCTCTCCCCCTCTCTCTCCCTCTCTCTCTCTCTCAGGTGGCGATGAAGACAAGGACTTTGACATCCAGAGGAACACGGGAACTCTCTCCATCGCCCGGCGGCTCGACGCGTCGCGGCGCTCCAACTACAACATGACAGTGAGGGTCACCGACGGCCACCACAGCGCCACCACACAGGTGAGGGAGGGAGGGAGGGAGGAGGGGAAGAAAGGAGGGAAGGGGAGGAAGGAAGGAATGAAGGAAGGGGAGGAATGGAGGGGAGGAAGGAAGGAAGGAAGGAATGAAGGAAGGGGAGGAATGGAGGGGAGGAAGGAAGGAAGGAAGGAAGGAAGGAGGGAGGGAGGGAAGAAGGAGGGAGGGAAGGAGGGAGGAAGGAAGGAAGGAAAGAAAGAAAGAAAGGAGGAAGACAGGAAAGAAGGGAAAGTGGGAGGGAGGAAGGAAAGACAGAAAGATGGAGGGGAGGAATGAAGGGAGGAGGGAGGGAGGAAAAAAGGGAGAGATGAAAGGAAGGAATGAGGAGGGGAGGAGGAAAGCAAGGATTGAGGGAGGGAGGAAGAAGGAAGGAAGGAATTTACAGGATCAAAACATGTAATAATGGCAGAAAATGACTTCACACCAAATGAATTTTAACGACGGAGCGTTCTCTAACGTTTTTGCATCTTTTATAAAAGTAATGACGCAAATAAAAGACGAGGATCGGCTCGACTGGCCGAGCGAAGAAAAAAAACCCACAGCGTTCTCAACGAGCCACAAAACCTTTTCTGAGTTTAATCCACCGAACACAAACTATCCCACAGAGTCGTCCCTGGAGTTTATAATCTGACCCCTGAGTGTTTCCTTCCTGCTGCTCTCCTTGTTCAATGTCCCCCTCAAACCTTCAGGCCTACATCCGGGTCCTGGACATGAACGAGCACCGGCCCGCCTTCCTGGAGCCGCTGTACCAGGTGAGAGTGGATCCACTGGGAGGTTCCCACTGGACTGTTATTACCACAGCAATAACACCCTAAGGGGCATTCTTTACAGTTAAAGAGGAGTGTTTCAGAGATGCAACCAGGTGTGACAAGTACAGCAGAGACAGGGCTGGTTTGGATGATTGTATATTTGTGTGTAGAGCAAAGCAATTGCTCTTATAATATGTATCACCTCTTTACTTTGCTGTCAGATTGTTATCACGCAGAACACCGGAGCAGCTGGTCGACGGCCGCCATCAGTTTGTTATTGAGTAACTTTGGTGTTTTTAAAGCAGGGTTCATGGAAAACCTCACGGAAAAGGCATGGAGTTTTAAATGGTTATTTCCAGGCCTGGAAAAGTCATTGGAAGAAAAAAAAATCCCAAAAGTTTTGGAAAAGTCATGGACCATTTTTTAAATATTTATATGCTAATTTACGCTTTGTTTGAAATAATTATGATGCTTTTAAAAGAAAGACGCTCAAAATTTAAGCGGGCATACGTACTACATTTTCTCACCTTTTCTCACTTTTTCATCAAACACCAAGATTTCACCAAACTTGTGTTTTCTTTTATAATTTGTATTTTTTCTTTCTTATTATAATGTTACTTCTAAACTGTTGACTCATAGAGCCCTGCACTAGATTACAATGTGTCTGGACAGCTGGTCTAGGCACAAATGGAAAATAAAGCCTTGAATCCCTTTAAGGACTTTTGTTTTCATCACAGAGTCTGGTACTGTCCCTTTAAGGACTTGTTTTCATCAGAGTCTGGTACTGTCCCTTTAAGGACTTTTGTTTTCATCAGAGTCTGTTACTGTCCCTTTAAGGACTTTTGTTTTCATCACAGAGTCTGGTACTGTCCCTTTAAGGACTTTTGTTTTCATCACAGAGTCTGCTACTGTCCCTTTAAGGACTTTTGTTTTCATCACAGTCTCGTACTGTCCCTTTAAGGACTTTTGTTTTCATCACAGTCTCGTACTGTCCCTTTTAGGACTTTTGTTTTCACCACAGAGTCTGGTACTGTCGCTTTAAGGACTTTTGTTTTCATCACAGAGTCTGGTACTGTCCCTTTAAGGACTTTTGTTTTCATCACAGTCTGGTACTGTCCCTTTAAGGACTTTTGTTTTCATCACAGAGTCTGGTACTGTCCCTTTAAGGACTTTTGTTTTCATCACAGTCTCGTACTGTCCCTTTAAGGACTTTTGTTTTCATCACAGAGTCTGGTACTGTCCCTTTAAGGACTTTTGTTTTCATCACAGAGTCTGGTACTGTCCCTTTAAGGACTTTTGTTTTCATCACAGAGTCTGGTACTGTCGCTTTAAGGACTTTAGTTTTCATCACAGTCTGGTACTGTCGCTTTAAGGACTTTTGTTTTCACCACAGAGTCTGGTACTGTCCCTTTAAGGACTTTAGTTTTCACCACAGAGTCTGGTACTGTCGCTTTAAGGACTTTCCCCCTTGTGATTAGAGAGGACACATTTTTCACACCAACGATTATCTGAACAAATCCAAACCAGCTCTTTCAGGTTATTTTCATCCAACAAAAACTCTCGACGAACTAACTTTACATCAAAAGAAGCGTCCTGATATTTCTCAAACTTTCCCCCCCTGTAAGCTGAGAAAAGGAACGACGCCCCGAGACGCACCTTAAACGCCTCTTGTGAATCTCACTGAATCCCCAAAAGCGTCCGTTCGGAGTCTGAGGAGGAGTTTGTTTTATTATGTAAATTGCAGCAATCGGGTTTCAGAGGAGCGGAGGCTTTGTGGATTCCTGCTTTTTTAGATTTAAATTATTATTACTAACGGGAGCGGTTCTCTGTGACCACGAGGCCAGCAGACCTGCTGCCGGCGTCCTGACCACAGCTCTTCTTCCTCTCTCAACGTTTTGCTCTAACTGAAAATGTTCTCGTTCTTTTCGGCCGTAGAAAAAAACAACGGTCTTCAAATTGAAAATGTAGACCTCCAGGTATCCCGTTTCCAAAGTGTTTCTTCTTTTTCATGACCTTGGACTGACCTTGACCCCCCCCCCCCGTGTGTTCTCCAGGTGAGGGTTCCCGAGGACACGTCCCCGGGGAAGGACATCCTGCACATCGGCGCCTCGGACGCCGACGCCAACAGCCGGCTGCTGTTCTCCGTCCACGGCGGCCTGAACCCCCGCAGCGGCGGCCTCTTCCGGCTGGACGCCAAGAGCGGAGTCCTGGTGCTGACGGAGGAGGGGCTGGACTACGAGGACATCTCCGTCCACACGCTCATCGTCATGGTAACCACGCAGTGGAATACAGCGGACCGCCCGGTTCACGGCAGGAGTTACCATGTTTAACATTTATCTGTTTCCTTTTTATTTCATTTGACTGTTCATACGTTTACAACGTTGTTAACGTTATTAACCAACTTAACTTATAAAGAATCCAAAGGATAATGCAGATAAATAGCAGACAATTAAAATAGTGTTCACAGTTCTTTCAAAATGACAATTTCAAAAACAGCTTTCACATTTTTTTGGAGATTTAAAGCTCTTTAAATTGTTATTTAAATGGTTTGTTCAGCATAACAATGACATTTATTTTTTAGAGCCTCTGAAGAAACAGCACCTCCATCAGTTCACCTGAGAGGTTCTGGTCATGCATGATTTTAATTGGACGATGACGCTGTTGGTTTTAAAAGTGAGAAGAGAAATTTAAAAACAAACGGCGAGATCATTTAATCTTTAAGAAATGCATCTGAATAGACGGGATATGAAAAAGAAGACTTGGATAATTCAGAGCCGCACTCGTGATTGAATATCATGATTCAAAGACGTTTCAGCCCCCGTCGTCTCGTACCGCCAGCGCCACAAACCCCGCCCCTCTGCTCCTCTTCAGGTGCGCGACCAGGAGATCCCGGTGAAGAGGAACTTCGTGAAGGTGGTGGTTCACGTGGAGGACTGCAACGACCACGCGCCGGCGTTCCTCAGCGCCCGCTACGAGGCCGGCGTCTCCAACGACGACCCCGCGGGCGCCGAGGTGGTCCGGGTCAAGGCGCTGGACAAGGACGCGGGCAGCAACGCCGACGTCAGCTACTCGCTGATCTCCGGTGAACCTTTACAAAATATATATATATATGTTTGCTTCTTTTTCAGCTTCATTCAGTTGTACACACGCGACATTTTGTACCGCGGGCCGCCGGGAGCTGCCCTTCAGAAGCCGGCTGCTTCTCTCTTGGAGGGTTCAAGGGCACAGTCGCCTCAGGGAGGGGGAGGGTTTAGAAAGTTAAACCTCCTGGTCTCTCTGGTATATTGTCTCCGGTATATTGTCTCTAAGACAAACTGAGAGAAGTTATCGAAAACTATGTATTTGAATTGTTGTAAGACTCGGATGAGACGATCAGAATATTATTGAAAAGCTCAATAAGTAAAAAAAGTAAAAAAATTGTGTTATTATTATTATAAAATTATTATCTAGTTAGTTTAATCCATGCAAAACTGAAGTGGTAAAAAAAGTGAAAATGTCTTATTATTATTATTATTATTATTATTATTATTATTATTATTATTATATAGTTGGTTTAATCTGTACAAAACTGAAGTGGTAAATAAAGTGAAAATGTCATATTATTATTATTATTATTATTATTATTATATAGTTGGTTTAATCTGTTCAAAACTGAAGTGGTAAAAAAAGTGAAAATGTCATATTATTATTATTATTATTATTATTATTATATAGTTGGTTTAATCTGTACAAAACTGAAGTGGTAAATAGAGTGAAAATGTCATATTTTTATTATTATTATTATTATATAGTTGGTTTAATCTGTACAAAACTGAAGTGGTAAATGAAGTGAAAATGTCATATTATTATCATCATTATCATTATTATTATAATTATCTAGTTTGTTTAATCTGTACAAAACTGAAGTGTTAACAATTTTTAAATGTCTTATTATTATTATTATATAGTTGGTTTAATCTGTAAAAAATTAAGGTGTTAAAAAAATTAAAAGTAGTCAGGGAGAAATGATTTTCAAGCTCACAACAAGAAACCATGTCGCCAAAATATTGAGCTTTTATTTTGATAAAATTCCATTTCAGTATACAATAATAATAATATATAAATGACCTCAAAACATGTGTTGTAACACTAACAAATATATTGTTAATACAAGCCTGTGAGACGGATACGTAGGAGATGAAGTCCAGGAAAGTGGAGGACTCGCACAACGACAACATTTCAGTTATAGACCTAAAACATGGTGTTATTATATAAAGGACACATTAAAATGCGGTTTGGAGTATCTCGTTGGCGTAACACATTATTTCCTCTTCTTCCCGCAGGAAATACGGACGACATGTTCGCCATCGATCCGGAGCTGGGCTCCATCAGCGTGGTCAAGCCTCTGCTCCTCCAGCCTGAGGACCGGCTCCACCTGACGGTGCGGGCCACGGACCAGGGCTTCCCCCAGCGCAGCGACCTCTGCTCCGTCCACCTCCACGTCCGGCCCTCCGACCGAACCCCGCCCGCCTTCTCCTCCGACGAATACCTGACGGAGATCGGCGAATCCAGCGCCTTCGGGACCCCGGTGGTCGCCGTCTCGGCCTACAGCCCCGCCGCCGCCGTGCGTTACGGGATAGAAAGCGGCGACGCCAACGGGACCTTTCGCATCGACCCGTACACCGGGTCCATTTCCACCCGAACGCCCCTCGATTTCGAGAGCCGCGCCTCCTACAAGCTCGGCGTCGTGGCTTCCACCACGGCGGGCGCCTCGTCCAACGCCGTCGTCCACGTCTACGTGGTCGACGAGAACGACAACGCCCCCGTCTTCCACCGGCGGGAGTACGTGGGGCAGGTCAGCGAGTCGGCTCGCGTGGGCAGCATGGTGCTGGGCGAGGGGAACGCCCCTCTGGTCATCCGGGCCTCCGACGCAGACAGAGGCGCCAACTCTCTGCTGGCGTACCGGATCCTGGAGGCGGAGGCCCGGAGCGTCTTCGAGCTGGACCCCAGCACGGGCGCCGTCTCGCTCGCCTCGCCCGTCGACTTCGAAGCCGAGGCCGAGTATCGCTTCACGGTGCAGGCGAAGGACTCGGGGAAACCGTCGCTGTACGCCGCGGAGCCCGCCAAGGTCACGGTTCGGGTCCTGGACCAGAACGACTGCCCGCCGCGATTCGCCGCCCCCGTGTACGAGCCGACCGTCATCTTCCCGGCCGTCGCCGACGCCGAGGTGGTGCGTGTAGCGGCCCGCGACGCCGACTCGGCGGTCGGGTACAGCATCGCCGAGGGGAATCTCCACAACGCCTTTTCAATTCACCCCGACACCGGCGTCATCACCGTGAGCAACGCGTCCGAATTCGGGTCTTTTTACCAGCTGGTCGTCAAAGCGTCCGACGGGCTCTACGTCGACTCGGCCACCGTCAGAGTGAACGTGACGAACCTCGCGGCGAGCGGCCTCGGCTTCCGTCAGAAGGTGTATTCGGCGAGCGTAGCGGAAAACCTGAAGACGGCGAAGACTGTGGCGGGACTCCAGGCCACGGGTTGCTTTTTAAACGAGCCTCTTTTATATTCCATCGTCAACCCAGTGGGGAAATTCGTAATCTCCCGGACTTCAGGCGTCCTTGAAACAACCGGCGTTCCCTTCGACCGCGAGCAACGGGATGTTTACGACGTGGTGGTGAAGGTGGAAGACGCGAGGACGCCGCCCCGCACGGCAACCGCCCGGGTCAGGGTGTTCGTCGAGGACGTGAACGACAACGCGCCGCGGTTTCTGAACTTGCCCTTTTCAATGATGATTTCTGACTCCGCCGACCCGGGAGACGTCTTGTATCAAGCGACCGCCGTCGACGGAGATCTGGGAGAAAACGGCTCCGTCGTGTACTCGCTGGAGGACGACTTCGACCTCTTCCGGATCGATCCCGACATCGGCGACGTGACCCTCCGAAGGCCTCTGGACTTTGAAGCTCTGAATAAGTACGTTTTGACCGTCTCGGCCACCGACGACGGCGAGCCCAGCCTCAGCGCGACGGCGCAGCTCAACATTCAAGTCAGGAATCAAACCAACCCCCTTTTCCAGACCCTCTTGTATCCCCTGAAAGTCCCTGAGAACGTCCCCCCGCTCACCACCATCTTACACGTCCAGGCCCGGAACCCGGACGGCTATCGGCTCATCTACAACCTGGAAGAGGGGAACGGCTCGCAGCACTTTCACATCGATTTCAAAACCGGCGTGTTGACCGTCTCCGACCCCCTGGACTACGAGAGCCGGACCGCGCACGCCTTGACGGTTCGCGCCACCGACTCGGTGACCGGAGCGTTCTCGGAGGCCTCCGTCGAAGTGGAAGTGGAAGACGTGAACGACAACGCGCCGGTCTTCTCAAAGCCGGCGTACGCTGTGACCTTAGAGGAGGGTCTTCCAACCGGCACCTCCGTGGTGCAACTTTCTGCCTCCGATGGGGACTCGGGCAGAAACAAAGATCTGACCTTCCAGCTGGTGAAGACGGAGAGTGACGAGACAGATTTCTTTGAGATGGACCCCCGGAGCGGATTGATTGTCACAAAGCAAGTGCTGGACCACGAGATCACGAAACACTTTCATTTGAAAGTCAGAGCCACCGACAACGGCAGCGTCCCTCTCAGTGGCGAAGCCACCGTCTTGATCAACGTCTCCGACGTCAACGACAACCCGCCGGACTTCGTGAGCTCCCAGTACGACGTCTCTCTGGACGAGATGGCAAAGTGCGGCCACATCGTTATCAAAATCCAGGCGTCGGATCCGGACTCCGCGGACCCGGACAACCTCAAATACAAGATCCTCTCGGGGAACGAAGGCCGCTACTTCAACATCAACGAGTCTTCGGGAATCATCTCCTTCTCCAACGTCTGCAAGAGGAATCTGGATCCTTACTACAACCTGACGGTGGCGGTGTCGGACGGCGTGTTTCAGAAAACGGCGCCGGTGAACATCGACATGATCAACATCAACAGGCACAGTCCGCATTTCAAGCAGAGCGTCTACGAAGCGGAGCTGGCTGAGAACGCAGAGGCGGGAACGCCGGTGATCCGGTTGGCGGCCGTCGACCCCGACGACGGGCCGTACGGCAGCGTCGACTACACCATCATCAACAAACTCGCCGACGAGACTTTTGCCATCGACGTCGACGGGCAGATCGTCACCACGCAACCGCTGGACAGAGAGAACCCGGCCCAGAGGGTCATCGCCATCAAAGTGATGGCGAAGGACGGCGGCGGGAGAGTGGCCTTTTGCACGGTCAAGATTATCCTCACGGACGAGAACGACAACGTTCCTCAGTTCAAGGCGTCGGAGTACCAGGTCTCCATTCAGTCCACCGTCAACAAAGGCTCGCCCGTGATCCAGATCGTGGCGTACGACGCGGACGACGGCAAAAACGCCGACGTCACCTACACGGTGGACGAAGCCGGCGAGGTGGCCGACGACGTCATCGAGATCAACCCGTTCACCGGCGTCGTGAGCGTCAAAGAGAGTCTCGTCGGCATGGAGAACAAGATCTTCAACTTCAGGGTGAAAGCTCGCGACGGCAGCGTTCCCTTCTACAACTCCACCGTGCCCGTCCAGGTCAGAGTGGTTCCCCCCGAGGTTCCTCTTCCCAAGTTCTCCGAGCCCCTCTACAGCTTCTCGGCCGCGGAGGACGCCGCCGTCGGCACGGAGGTGGGCTCGGTGAGGGCCGACTCCAAAACGCCCCTCATCTACAGCCTGGTGAACGGCAACACGGTAGAGAGCAACCGGGACAAAGTGTTCAGCCTGGACAAGGAGAGCGGAACCTTGCTGCTGCAGAAGGCCATCGACCACGAGAAGACCAGGTGGTACCAGATCGACGTGCTCGCCCGAGGGAGCCACAACGGGACCGACGTGGCGTCCTTGGTGTCCATCAGCATCCAGGTCCAGGACGTGAACGACAACCAGCCGCTGTTTGAGGCCAACCCGTACAGGGCCTTCCTGGCCGAGAACATGCCCGCCGGAACCACCGTTATCCAGGTGAGAAGAACCGTCAGAGGATTGGAAAGAGCTGCTGCTCTCTGGAGGAGACGGTGTCACCTGGGTTTTAGTTTCGTTCACACAAAATATATGAAATATCTGTTTCCCACACTTATATTAGCTACATTTGTCCTGGTCACATACTGCATTCTCTCTCCTGACCACCAGGGGTGACTCCTCTGGTTGTATAGAAGTCTATGCGTCATGTGTTAAAGCTGCATTCTCTCTCCTGACCACCAGGGGATACTCCACTGGGTGTATAGAAGTCTATGCTTCATGTGTTGAAGCCGCATTCTCTCTTCTGACCACCAGGGGGCGACTCCTCTGGTTGTATAGAAGTCTATGCTTCATGTAGTAAAGCTGCATTATTTCTCCTGACCACCAAGGGGATACTCCTCTGGGTGTATAGAAGTCTATGCTTCATGTGTTGAAGTCGCATTCTCTCTCCTGACCACCAGGGGGCGACTCCTCTGGTTGTATAGAAGTCTATGCTTCATGTAGTAAAGCTGCATTCTTTCTCCTGACCACCAAGGGGATACTCCTCTGGTTGTATAGAAGTCTATGCTTCATGTGTTGAAGCCACATTCTTTCTTCTGACCACCAGGGGGTGACTCCTCTGGTTGTAAAGAAGTATATGCTTCATGTGTTGAAGCCACATTCTTTCTTCTGACCACCAGGGGGTGACTCCTCTGGTTGTATAGAAGTCTATGCTTCATGTGTTAAAGCTGCGTTCTCTCCTAAGCACCAGGGAGCGACTCCTCTGGTCGTATAGAAGTCTATGCTTTGTGTGTTAAAGCTGCATTCTCTCTCCTGACCACCAGGGGGTGACTCCTCTGGTTGTATAGAAGTCTATGCTTCATGTAGTAAAGCTGCATTCTCTCTCCTGACCACCAGGGGGCGACTCCTCTGGGTGAATAGAAGTCTATGCTTCATGTGTTAAAGCTGTGTTCTATCTCCTAACCACCAGGGGGCGACTCCTCTGGTTGTATAGAAGTCTATGCTTCGTGTGTTAAAGCTGCGTTCTCTCTCCTAACCACCAGGGGGCGACTCCTCTGGGTGTATAGAAGTCTATGCTTCATGTGTTAAAGCTGCGTTCTCTCTCCTAACCACCAGGGGGCGACTCCTCTGGGTGTATAGAAGTCTATGCTTCATGTGTTAAAGCTCCGTTCTCTCTCCTAACCACCAGGGAGCGACTCCTCTGGTCGTAAAGAAGTCTATGCTTCATGTGTTAAAGCTGCATTATCTCTCCTGACCACCAGGGGGTGACTCCTATGGTTGTATAGAAGTCTATGCTTCATGTAGTAAAGCTGCATTCTCTCTCCTGACCACCATGGGGCGACTCCTCTGGGTGTATATAAGTCTATGCTTCATGTGTTAAAGCTGCGTTCTCTCTCCTAACCACCAGGGGGCGACTCCTCTGGTTATATAGAAGTCTATGCTTCATGTGTTAAAGCTGCGTTCTCTCTCCTGACCACCAGGGGGCGACTCCTCTGGTCGTATCGAAGTCTATGCTTCATGTGTTAACGCTGCGTTCTCTCTCCTGACCACCAGGGGGCGACTCCTCTGGTTGTATAGAAGTCTATGCTTCATTTGTTAAAGCTGCGTTCTCTCTCTTAACCACCAGGGGGCAACTCCTCTGGTCGTATAGAAGTATATGCTTCATGTAGTAAAGCTGCATTCTCTCTCCTGACCACCAGGGGGCGACTCCTCTGGGTGTATAGAAGTCTATGCTTCATGTGTTAAAGCTGCGTTCTCTCTCCTAACCACCAGGGGGCGACTCCTCTGGTTGTATAGAAGTCTATGCTTCATGTGTTAAAGCTGCATTCTCTCTCCTGACCACCAGGGGGCGACTCCTCTGGTTGATGGGTAGCTACCACGGCGTTTTCTGTGTTTTCATTTCACAACTTCAACCCTTTGTTATTGACCGCCAGGTGACCGCCAACGACCCGGACACGGACATGAACGGCCGCGTGACCTACACCTTGGAGTCTCCGCCTGACGACCCCGCGGCGGCGGGCGCCACCGAGGTGTTCTCCATCGACGGCGACAGCGGCTGGATCACCACCGTGCGGCCGACGGACTGCGAGGCCACCAGGTTCTACCGCTTCGTCGTGGTCGCCACGGACCACGGCGGCGACGTCAAGCTGTCGTCCAGCGTCCAGGTGGAGGTGACCGTCACGGACGAGAACGACAACCCGCCCCAGTTCTCCCACGCCGCGTACCGCGGCTCCGTGGTGGAGAACAGCAGCCCCGGAGACGTGATCGTCTCCATGACGACCACGGACGCCGACGTGTCGCTGAAGAACCGCCTGGTGACGTGTTACATCACAGGTGAGCGCCTCACTCACTTCATGCATCACGTTCAAAAGTTTGAGGTCACCAAAGACCATTTGGTGACCTCCATGAACACTCACACTTTTATTTATCAAATGAATATAAACTATAGTCCAGACGTTGACGAGGTTATAAATAATGATTTATATTGTAAATATTAATGTTGTTCTTCTTGTGGCTCAAAGGAAGGCCAGTTTTATAGCTTCTCTCAGCAGCATAACTGTTTTCAGCTGCGCTCACATATAAAAGGGTTTCAAGGGTTTTCTACCCCTCTGTTAGTCTTCTAAGGCGATAACACAGTGTACCACTAGAACACTGGAGATGGGGAAAATACAAACAGTTTTATGAGACCCAATTCGCAGCCATCTTGAAAAATAGCTGCCATCTTGGATTTTTGAATGGCCAATTGGGCAGATTTGACCGAATACCTCTGGAGAACAACTCCACCAAATGTCATGTATCATAATTCACACGATTATTCTATCTCCTCTGTATTATGAATCCCTCAATCAAATCGAGTTAAATCAGGGATATGAATATCACATAAAAAGGGTTCTCAAGGGTTTTCTACCCCTCCGTTCGTCTTCTAAGGCGACAACACAATGTACCATTAGAACACTGGAGATGGGCCTCTACACACCTCTGCAGAGACTTCATTAAACACCAGAGAATAGTCACGACACATTAACTATGGAAAGAGTATTTATGATTAATTTAATCTTATCTTCATTGAAGAAAACATGCTTTTACTTTGAAAATGTTTGTCTTTTTATCAGTCAACTTGCTCCAATGTGGGATTCATCAGGACAAAAAAGTTAAAATCTCTGTGAATGGAACATTATTCATATTAATCAGAGAGGAGACATTGACATGACGGGGTTACCAACCAGATGCCCTGCGGCTCACAACAACAACAACAACAACAACAAAGCCACAGAACAACGCACAGATACTAAATGTTCTCCTCTCACGGTTCTCAAGGAGCTCTGCAGTCAGAACGTGTTGTTTTTGATTATTTATAAGCGGCGCTGTTTGTGTGATGTTGACACCGGTGAGTAAACAACAAACAATTATTAAAGTCGCTCCCCGCCGGCATGATTAATGTGAGCGTTTCACTTATTCATGGAGCGGCTTCACGCCAGAAACTCCAAAATTCCCAATTAGCATTTCTGATGGCAGCTCAGAGACCGAAATATTATAGGAGCCACTTAATTATTTAAAATAACCACCGGACTTGTGACAGCGTTAAAGAGTTGAGACGGCTTCGCTCTCGAGGCTCCGCCCCCACACGTCACCTGTCACCGACGCTCACTGACTGTTGCGCAATCGGCTGCCCGGACCGACCAATGGGCGTACTCGGTTTCTGAAAAAAAGTTTTCATCTCCAAAGGAGGACGTTTTTTTGAAAGAAAGATAAGAAAACAATAAAATGCAAAGTACCCAGGTGAGTCGGCCTAATATTAATATTCAACCACAAACACAGTTTGTGAATTATTCATCGGGTTACCGGTGGTTGATAGTTTGTTTTATCAGCCTTCCGGGCCCAATGATTTACGATCACCCTCACAGGTCGTCAACAACGGACTCCTGGATTTAAAAAGTTATTTTTGGTCGATTGAAAACCTGACAATAGTTTTTCCATCACTGATTTAATCGTTTGTCATTTCTTTCAAGCAAAAACACAAATGATTCTTCAACGATCTTTCCCACATCTTGTTAAAGTAAATTCGACTATCTCCAGGCAGCGAGGTAGAACGTCGATCACAGAAGTATCGATCGTTGCGTAACAGGTTCTGTGGTTTCACCAGACACTTAGACTCCATTGGGGGTTCTATATCATAACTAGAATGGGCACTCGGTAGAGCGCATATCTTCGCATATCACAAGATTGGGCATTGAATTATGAACATGTTGGCATTAGTTGCATGCCAATTGGATAAAAATGGACCGTGCTATGGTAAAAAGAAGATTTTGATGGAAATATAATAACTTTACTCAATATCTATGCACCTCCGGGAAGTGATATGGGATTTTTTCAAAAGATAATTTATATCATAATAACAAAAACAGAAGGCCTACTAATATGTGGAGGGGATCTTAATATCCATCTTCAACCACAACTTGATTATTCAAGTGGGAAAACATATGAAACAAAATCTCTACATAGAAAAGTCAACACACTTTTCAAGGATGTGGGACTTATTGATATATGGAGAGAACTATTCCCACAAAGAAGAGATTACACCCACTACTCCGCTCCTCACTCCATTTACACAAGAATAGATTATTTTATAACATTTGGGAGGGATAGAGATAAAATACATACATGTGATATTGGGACAATTGATTTGAGTGACCATGCGCCTATTTATCTAATGGTTGACCTTGACCTACCACCCCGAAATACTTTATGGAAACTAAACTCTGGCCTTCTCAATGACCCTGGTTTCAAACAAGATATTAGAAAAGAAATGAGTGTCTTCCTAGAATTTAATGATAATGATGAGGTCTCACCTCTTATATTGTGGGATACTATGAAAGCGGTTTTAAGAGGAAAAATTATAGCAATAGCCTCACATAAGAAAAGACAAAGAAAAAAGGCTCTAGAGGAGCTACAACAAAAATTGAAGAATTTAGAAACAAAACATAAGGCCAGTTCAGATGGAAATACATTTCAGGAAATCGAGAAAACCAGAAATGAAATTAGAAGTTTAACCACACAAGACATTAAAAGAAACCTCATGTATCTGAAACAGAGACATTATGAAAGTGGCCCAAAATCAATGAAAATACTGGCATGGAAACTGAAGAAAAAACTAGCTGAAAATACAGTTCATAAAATACGACACCCTAGGACAAAGGAGATCCAAAACAAACTAAGTGAGATTCATGAAGCATTTGAAGCATTTTACAAAAAATTGTAAACAAGAGTCCCAGGAGGAGACATAGCCCAGATTGATTCTTTCTTGAACACCCTGAAATTACCCACTCTTAATGAAGAGCAAAACCAAGAGCTAATCGCTGAGATAACAGAAAGTGAACTGCAAGCAGCAATTAGCAGACTTAAAGTAGGTACGGCTCCAGGTTCCGATGGATTTACAGCTGAGTGGTACAAGGAGTTTAAAAATGACTTGATTCCTATCATACTTCCTACACTAAACTGGGTCCTGGAAAAGGCCCAAACACCTCCTAGTTGGAAGGAGGCCATTATTTCTGCCATTCCAAAGGAAGGCAAGGATAAAACGGAGTGTGCGTCTTACAGACCAATATCTGTTTTAAATGTAGACTATAAGATGTTCACTTCTATTATGGCCAGAAGACTTGAAAAGTTTATGACTAAATTGATCCACAACGATCAGACAGGTTTCATACACCAACGTCAAACACAAGACAATATACGAAGGACGTTACATATTATTAATCATATAGCAAAACAAATTGGAAGCAATAGTAATTAGTATAGATGCTGAGAAGGCATTTGACTCCGTCAATTGGGATTTTCTTTACAGAACTCTTCATAGATTTGGTTTTCATGCCAGGATTATTAAAACCTTACAATCATTATACAATACTCCTACTGCAAGGGTCAAGGTCAATGGTTATTTATCAAATAGGTTTACCCTGGAAAGGGGTACAAGACAGGGCTGCGCATGGTCACCAATATTATTTGCACTTTTCCTTGAACCACTAGCCCAATATTTAAGACAAAACAGAGAAATAAGAGGCATTCAACTGGCAGAAAGAGAGCATAAACTAGCTTGCTACGCAGATGATGTACTAGTTTATCTTAGCCAGCCAACACACTCTTTGCCCCAGCTGATGCTGGCACTTGAGAAATATGGGCAATTATCAGGATATAAGGTTAATGTGGGTAAAACCCAAGTACTATCGTATAACTATAATCCAACATCAGAAATGGAAAGCAAATACCCATGGTCATGGCAAGCAAAATCCCTTAAGTACCTAGGCATAAATATTCCAAAAGATCTGTCAAAACTATCAGAATATAACTACTCACCTATAAACAAAAAAATCAAAGAAGATATCACAAGATGGAACCTCGTACCATTCTTTAGTTTCAGCTCAAGAATACAATCTATAAAAATGAACATATTACCCAGATTGTTATATCTATTTCAAACCCTACCAATAGAAGTTTCTCAGGGCCAGCTTAATGAATGGGACAAAATGTTGTCGAGATATGTGTGGCAAGGCAAGAGACCAAGGGTTCGCCTCAAAACACTGCAGTTAGTAAAGGAGAAGGGAGGATGGGGTCTGCCATCCCTCAAGGAATACTACTATGCCGCCCAGACAAGAGCTATAATATGCTGGTGCAATCCTTCATATGATGCACAGTGGAAAGACATTGAAGAAAAATATTTCCCATTCCAATACAAGCAATCATAGCTGACTCTAAAATGCAACACTACATAAACAGTTCTGATAATCCATGGGTCAAATTGACCCTTAAAGTGTGGAAGAATATCATTAGAGAATACAAACTTGAAGGAGATCTACTGTGCCTTAAATGGTGTGGATATGACTCAGACTTCACACCAAATAAAATGGACACCAGATTCAAAAAATGGAGAGCTAATGGAATAACAGCTTTATGTAATATTATGAAGGGAAACAAACTGCTTAGTTTTGAAATGATTAAAGAAAATTATCTTTTAGAGAAACAGGACTTCTTTAGATACCTACAGTTGCGGCATTTTGTCAATGAAAATGTTAAAAAGGTAACAGAGGTAAACTCCAGTCTCATAGAACTGTTTAAAAGAGCATACAAGTCA
>NC_079406.1:27148879-27228879 GCF_029220125.1 Pseudoliparis swirei
TATAGTAATAATAACAATAATACATTTACATACATTTACCATAACATATTTCTCTTGTTTTTTTCCTCTCTTTGAAAGTAATTAAATAAATAGATATATAATAAAATAACTAAAAATTAAGTAATGTTTAAAATGTTTATTAAAAATTAAACAATAATAATACATTTCATACTATTACCATAAAATATTTCTCTTGTTTTTTGTTTTCATTCTTTGAAAGTTATTCAATAAATAAATACATAATTAAAAAATTAAAAAAACATAGATGATGTTTAAAATGTCTTTAAAAAACTAAACAATAATATTACATTTAATATTACTATAACACATTTCTCTTATTTTTGAAATAGCACCTAATTGGCTGTAAGATATCACACGGCCAGACACAACATTACATCTGCAAGCTGCTAATGAAACGTGTCAAATTCAACTTTAGTATTCATATTATTTATATTAAGGCCGTGTTTATTATTCCAGAAAAATGACAAACCGGGTGACACAGTTGTTTGTATACTATGTATCGTGACCCCCGTGTCGTACCTGTCGCCCCCCCAGGTGAGCTGTTCACCCTGGCCGCGTTGGACCGTGAAGCGGAGGCGGAGCACACCGTGGTGGCGAAGGCGACGGACGGCGGCGGGCGCTCGTGCCACGCCGACGTCCGCCTGACGGTGCAGGACGCCAACGACAACGCGCCCCGCTTCTCCTCCGGCCGCTACGAGGTCACCGTGTTCGACAACACCACCGTCAGGACGCCCGTCGCCGTCTTGTACGCCCGGGACCCGGACGCCGGTGAGTTACCGAGTCACGGGAAATAAAACACAGGGAGCGTTTTTCGACATCGTTCCCCCTCAGGTCAGAACACGCCGCCGCCGCGCCGCCGCCGCTCTCCCGGAGCACACACTCTCCTTTGTGGGCGTCGGCCTCTCGTGGGATGTTTTTATTCACCAGCTTCTCTTTTGTGACTTTTCATCTCGTGCCAGTTTTTTAAACGTGTCCTTTGATTCGTGAGCAATTGCCAATTAAATTATTGACCCGAGCCGCACTTTGTGTGCCGAGAGCTAATCAGCAAATGTTAGCATTGTGATTATATTATAATAGATTATAGCAATGCTCAAACAATATAAGCATGTCACCTCCTCACGTCATCAGACTTCACTCTGGTTTATTAACGAGGCGTCTTAAAGCTGCTCTACGACAGCGTAGACGTGTGTGTGTCTTTCCCAGCATGCACACACACACACACACACACACACTGGAATAGTCACAGTTCCCACAGGAGGATCAATATGAATGCACACACACACACACACACACACACGCTTTTGTTTGCTCTAAGATGGACAAATTCCGACACGTACACACACACACACACACACACGCACGCAAACACACACACACACACAGACAAACAGGAGCAGACAGAACAGGTCAGCCACTCCTTCAGATGTGCAGCGGCTTGTCCTCCTCTACACAACTTTCTCACAGAAAACGAAGACTAATGAACTTTTCTCTCTTTCTTAAAAAACAAAAAAATGTTGCGAAAGAAAATTAATCGAAAAAAACAAACACAAACCTTTAATGTTCATAAACTGCAGGTAAGAGACAGAAATACAGACGCTGCTCCGTCACTTTAATACATAAATATAAAAAAATCTATATTATGATTTACCCAGGAAGAAACTACTGGTGTCACGGTATTTAGACACAACACCAGTAACATAAACAGTTAAGCTCCATCTTCAGCTTAACTGATCTAAACTCTTCAAGTGGAGCGACGCATCTTTCCCCCCCAGAACTTTCCAAACCACTTTCTTTGTCGAAGCTCCTGTTCAGTTTGACATGTTGACCTTTGACCCCGCCACTCCCGTACGTCGCTGTAGTTATCCTTAAACCAGCTGCTAGACGTCGCCGGTCTGTGAAAGGAAAACCCGCGACTCGTCTGTTGAGTCGCGGGCGTGTGGACGTGTTGTCAGAGGCCGGTTTAAAGTATTTAGATAGATGTCCTTCTTCCAAATAGGACAATATTCCCACTAAGCTGTGGGAGCGTGTCACGAATGTTCCCGTTTACACGCCGCGGTGCACCTGAACACAACTGCCTCCGATCCATCAACCGGCTCCTTGGAAAGGGCGGCGGCACCTTATTTGCACTCCCTCAGAATAATGTCGACGCTCGAGAGAGGGAGAGAGAGAGAGAGAGATTGAGAGGAGAGAGATAGAGAGAGAGAGAGAGACAGATAGAGAGAGAGATCGAGAGAGAGACAAAGGGAGAGAGAGAGATTGAGAGAAGAGAGAGATAGAGAGAGAGATAGAAAGAGAGAAGGAGAGAGAGAGAGATCGAGAGAGAGAGAGACATAGGGAGTGAGAGATTGAGAAAAGAGAGAGATAGAGAGAGAGAGACAGATAGAGAGAGAGATCGAGAGAGAGAGAAGGAGAGAGAGACATAGGGAGAGAGAGAGAGAGAGAGACAGATAGAGAGAGAGGAGAGAGAGAGAGATCGAGAGAGAGACATAGGGAGAGAGAGAGAGATCGAGAGGAGAGACAGAGAGAGAGAGCGAAGGAGAGAGAGAGAGAGATCGAGAGAGAGAGACATAGGGAGAGAGAGATAGAGAGAGTGAGAGATTGAGAGAGATAGAGAGAGAGAGACAGATAGAGAGAGAGATCGAGAGGAGAGAGAGAGACAGGCAGAGAAAGAGACATAGGGAGAAAGAGAGATTGAGAGGAGAGAGATAGAGAGAGAGAGAGGATAGAAAGAGAGAGAGAGAGACAGAAAGTGAGAAAGGAGAGAGAGAGAATAATTGTCAAAACAGACGTACCGAGTGTCGGCATCGACCCCGCGGCCTCCGGTGATGAACCCGGCTCGCGGACAGTTTCAGTCTCCACTCAACATTTCAACCCTGAAATGAAAGGAGGAAAAAAACAGGGACCTGAAATATGGAGGTGACTTTTCATTTGACGGCGTCTCTCTGGATTTTCACGTTCTTTCACCACCGGCGGTTCGTCTTTTAACGAGATGGAAGTTACACGATGTGCGTCGACATCGTGTTCCTCGCCGTTAATCACGCGCGCGGCTCGCGGGGATCCAGATGTGGTTTCTTTGGCTAACAATGGCACATTCCTGGGTTAATGTGTGATCCCGCTCAAAGAAAAGAATCCAGGTGTGGCGCAGCGGCACGTCTGAAGTTACGCAACACGCGGTCACATGACTGGGAACGCACTCGCTTACTTATTAAAACTTCTGGCGCTGACATTTGGTAAAGTAAGCGGATTATTTGGGGCGAGATTTTTAAGATAAAAAGAACAATGGGACAATTTGAAGCTTAGTTCAATGGCGTTTCCTGGTGTACTCTGCTCAATGCGTAAGTATTTAAGTGTTCATCTCCTGTTCATAAAACAAGTCTGATTAATAAGGAGAGCATTAAGTGGCCTCCCACAGGTGACATTTACAAAAACAGTGGGAAGACTTTACTTATTAAAGTCAGTAGGGGACTACTTTTATTTAAGTAAGTCATAAAACAAAGCTGACAGAAGTAACATGAATAACATCAAATGAGTCTCATTGTAATCCGAACGTCCACGGATATTTGAGGGTGCGCACTTTTTTGGCCGAGTCCACGAGAGCTTTGCCTCAACGTCCAGGTCACACACTCTGGGCCCCAGAACACAGACCTGCATACTCTAGATTACTGTTTCCCAAACAGGTTTTCATGGGGCTCACTTATTGGAGAAAAAAAACTGGGAGTATTTTGTCCCGGAATAAAAATGTGATTGATTTTAGAACTTTTCTAAAACAATTATTTAGAAAAGAAAAGTACAATATTTGCCTCAGAGATGTGTTAACGTAGAAGTAAAGTGGCCTACAAAGAGAATACTCAAGTGAATGTGTTAAACTGGCATTTATCTCCGTGAGTCATTTCTCAGTTTCTGCAAAAGCCGAAGAACTTTGTGACACATGATGCGTTCAAGGACCACCGGAAAGATAAATACATGTAAATAACTAGAACGGGGACTCGGTAGAGCGCATACCTTCGCATATCACAAGATTATGAACATTTTGGCATTAGTTGCATGCCAATTGGATAGAAATTGAAGAAGATTTTGACCTTTTCTTGACCTTGACCTTTGACCCGATCGATCCCAAAATCTAATCAAATGGTCCCCGGATAATAATCAATCATCCCACCAAATTCCATGCGATTCGGTTTAATACTTTTTGAGTTATGCGAGGAACACGCATACAAATAAATAAATAAATACACGGCGATCAAAACATAACCTTCCACATTTTCAATGCGAAGGTAATTACAGTTCTTTACAGCTTCTTGCTGTGATGAATAATGAAGTTTTGGCGATTCGTTTAAAAAAAAAATCTCCTGAATATTTTGACTTTTCAAATTTTTTAAGAAATTATTAAATTAGTTCTCATCTACAATGTTCCAATGACATCATTCCCTCCTCCAGGTGTAAACGCGGAGGTGAAGTACTCCCTGCTGGCGGGCGACGGCGGCTACTTCTCCCTGGAGGAGTTCTCTGGGATCCTGCGGCTGGAGCGACCTCTGACCTCCGAGGCTCCGCCCACCTTCGAGCTGAAGGTGAAGGCCGCCGACCGCGGTCTGCCCCGTCACCTCTACTCCGTCGCCACGGTGACGGTGGAAGTGGTCTCCATGGACGACTACAAGCCCGTCTTCCCGAGCTCGGAGTACGCCGCCCGCGTCCCGGAATCCCTGGCGGTCGGGTCGCCGGTGCTGAGCGTCTCCGCCCTGACGGAGGAGGACGGCGGGGGGGCGGAGCCCGTCGTCTACCGGATCGCGTCCGGCAACGAGGACGGGCGCTTCCAGCTGGACTCGCGGACAGGTTGGGGAACGTTTATATATTCCTTATGTTCTTATTGATCATACGGAGGTCGACCTGTCACTCACACCCTGTAGCTCCGCCCCCAAAGCGTCCCCTGCTTCATGGTCTGTGAGACTCTAAACGACCATAAAGTATAAATGATGACATCATGCTGTATAGAAGAAGACGTGAAACTAGACTGAGACATAAACTCATGTTTACAATGTTTACTGAGGGAATACATCAAGAAAAGTAGAGTCACTATATAGACTTCTATACAACCAGAGGAGTCGCCTGGTGGTCAGGAGAGAGAATGCAGCTTTAACACATGAAGCATAGACTTCTATACAACCAGAGGAGTCCCCTGGTGGTCAGGAGAGAGAATGCAGCTTTAACACATGAAGCATAGACTTCTATACAACCAGATGAGTCGCCCCCTGGTGGTCAGGAGAGAGAATGCAGCTTTAACAAATGAAGCATAGACTTCTATACAACCAGAGGAGTCGCCCCACAGTTTGCTTCACCGCCGGAGTGACACACTTCAGTGCAACGTGTCTGTATTCGGCACACACACACACACACACACACACACGTTGCTGCCTTAGAAACCGACTCCCAGCTTGAAGGATCAATTCTTTATTGATACGCCATCGATTTCTGTGACTCTGGACAAAGTAACTCGGCCGCTCCTTCGGAAAGGTTGCGAAAAAATATCTTGATATTCCAGCCAAACGCTCCCGCAGTGTAAAGGCTTATTTCTCGGCTTTTTTTCTGAATTAAATGTATACCGTGGAGTCTCCCAACAACCTTCAAAGCTGATTATAAAGTTTGAGAGAGTTGAGGTGAAAACGTGGATTCAGTTATTCATTTATTTGCAGGGAATCGGATGCGTCGAGCTTTTAATTTGACCGCGGCTCCGAACACTTTTCTCCGAAATGAAAAAAATCAATTACACGCAGGAAAGTGGGAACACTTTTTTTTTTTTTTATTCTGCAGAAATGTGATTAATTTAAAGGAAGTTATGAACACGAGCAAAGCCGGAGGACGTGTGTTCATGACGAAACTCTGAACACAACAGAGAGAGGACGACTCAGCGGCGCGATCCAACCACTGTCGATACTTAGGGAGTTGATGTTTTTGAACACTTAGAAACGTGATTATAAAATACGTTATGCACGTTAAATCACGTAATGTGTGAAAGTCACTAACTCGGTGATGAGGATCAGATCAGCAACAAAGAAAAAAGAGAAAGCAAATATAACTTTTAGAGACTGGGATCATGTTGTTTTGATGATCCTCTGTCCCAAAAAATAATGAAACGCTCTCTATGTGATACTTTTACTTTTGTCGTCCTCTAGAGTGTTTTCTTTCTTCATTAAAACACACAATTCCGCCCCAGCTCATTTGAACATAAGGACACGTAAATGTCACGCATAGATAAATGAAGAAATACGCGTGGACACATAAATGGAGACATAAATACATGAAGAAATACAGAAATGTATAATTACATTTATTTAATGATGTCCTGTTGAGTTATAACTTATATTTATTAATTCCTGTATTTATTTATACATGTATTCTTGTTTTTTATGTATTTATTTATACATTTATTCTTGTTTTTTATGTATTTATTTATACATTTATTTCAGCATGTATTTATTTATTCCTGTATTTATGTATTTATTTATACATTTATTTAAGCATTTATTTATTTATTCCTATATTTATTCATGCATTTATTTATTTATACTTAAGTCATTTTAAGTCCTCCATAGTTGAGCTGCTTCTTTGTACCTCTTGACTGAACACGGCTCCCTCCTCTCGGGGGTCTCTGGGGGTCTCTGGGGGGGCACAGTAAACCCTGTGAGGTCGTTCTGGATCAGAGCCTCGCCGATCGTGACTCTGATGACATCGTGAATGTCAAAGGGAGAGGGAGAGAGAGAGGGAGGGAGAGGGAGAGAGGGAGGGAGAGAGGAGAGAGGGAGGGAGGGAGAGAGGGAGAGAGGGAGGGAGGGAGAGAGGGAGAGAGAGAGGGAGAGGGAGGGAGGGAGAGAAGGGAGAGGAGAGAGAGGAGGAGAGAGAGGGAGAGAGAGGAGAGGGAGAGGAGGAGAGAGGAGAGAGGAGAGGAGAGAGGGAAGAGGAGAGGAGAGAGAGGAGAGAGGGAGAGGGAGGAGAGAGGAGAGAGGAGAGAGAGAGAGAGGGAGGAGAGAGGAGAGGAGAGAGGAGAGAGAGGAGAGAGGAGAGGAAGGAGGGAGGGAGGAGAGGAGAGAGGGAGGAGAGAGGAGAGAGGAAGGGGAGAGGGAGGACAGAGGGAGCAGAGAGAGAGAGAGAGGGAGAGAGAGAGAGAGAGGGAGCGAGGGAGGGAGAGAGAGAGAGGGAGAGAGGGGAAGAGAGAGAGGGAGAGAGGGAGGGAGAGAGACGCCTTTGTCCTCGCCGCCATAACTCACGGTTAAACTTCACACGTGGAAGACAGATGACAGCTGTGGACAGATTTACCATGACGACACACGCACACACACACACACACGCACACACACACACACACACACACACACACACACACACACACACACACACACACACGCACACACACACACACATACACACGCACACACACACACTCTCTCTCACACTGTGACTCATATCATTTTGAGCACCATGAGAACATCCATTATGACGACCACGGCAGCGTGAGCTCCACTTTGACTGAAGCCTGACGGCCGTGACCTTTGACCTCTGGCTCAGATAACCTGTGGAAACCGAACTTTGGTTCACGCCCTCCTTTACCTGTCTGCTGTGCACTTCCCCAGCCCCCTTAGTCCCTTAGCCACTTAGCCACTTAGTCCCTAAGCCACTTAGTCTTTTAGTCTTAGTCCCTTAGTCCCTTGGTCTCTTAATCCCTTCGTCTCTTCATCTCTTAGTCTCTCTTCGTGTCTTAGTCTCTTAGCCCCTTAGTTCATTAGTTTATGGGTCCCTTAGTCCCTTGTTCTCTTAGTCCCTTCATCTCTTAATCCCTTAGTCTCTTAGTGTTTTAGTCCTTTAGTCTCTTAGTCAACATGTAGATGAGTTGTGCTGGTGCGTCCGTGACCTTTGACCTCGGCCTCCTCCCCAGGCCTGCTGACCCTCGTGGCGCCGCTGGACTTCGAGGCGTCCCGGGGGTTCGTCCTCTCGGTGGAGGGGAGCCGCGGCCGCTCGGCGCTCAGCGACCTCGCCACCGTCGCCATCGCCGTGACGGACGTGAACGACAACGCGCCGCTGTTCCCACGAGGAGACTACAGCGCCGAGGTCCCCGAGGACCTGAGGCCCGGGAGCCTGGTGCTGAAGGTACACACACACACACACACAGTAACGCACACACACACACACACAGTAACGCACACACACACACACACACACCCTGATGAAGGTACCGGCTGTGGTCCAATGCTTTGTGGGTTAGATGTTCCTTTATTTTGAAAGAGAAAACAGTTTGCCTACCTCAACACACACACACACACACACACATACACACATAAACAAACACACACACACATAAACAAACACACACACACACACACACACATATACATTACACATATACACATAAATATATATATAATAAACACACACATATAACATAAACAAACACACACACACATATATATAAATAAATACAATAACACACATATAACACACACACACACACACATATAAACAAAAACACACATACATATAAATAAACAAATACACACATACACACATAAATAAATACACACACATACATAAACATACACACACACACATATATAAACAAACACACATAAATAAACAAATACACACACACATATAAATAAACACACACATACACATATAAATATAAATATATACACATATATAACACACACACACATATAAATAAATATATACATATACATATATATATAAATAAATATATACATATATAAATAAATAAATAAATATATATATATATAAAATAACATACACACACACATATAAATAAATATATACACATATATATAAATAAATATACACATATATAAATATAAATAAATATACATATAAATACATATACATAAATATAAATAAATATACATACATATATAAATATACATAAATATACATAAATAAATACACACATATATATAAATAAATATATACATATATATATATAAATAAATAAATACACATATATATAAATAAATACACATACATATATAAATAAATAAACACATATAAATAAATATATATAAATAAATAAACAAATATATACATATATATAAATAAACATATATACATACATAAATAAATATACATATATATATAAATAAATATACACATATATATAAATATATATATAAATATATACATATAAATATATACACATACATATAAATATACATATATATATAATATATACACATATATATAAATATACATATATATATAAATAAATATATACACATACATATATATATATATATAAATAAATATACACACATATATATAAAAAAATATATGTATATATAAATAAATATATATACATATAAATAAATATATATATATATATAAATATATATAATATATATAAATAAACATATACATATATAACATATACATATAAATAAATATATATATATATATAAATAAATACACATATATAATAAATATATATATAAATAAATATACATATACATATATAATAAATACACATATATATAAATAAATACATACATATATAAATATAAATATATATAAATACACATATACACATACATATAAATATACACACATATATAAATAAATATATATAACATATATATATATAAATACACACACACATATAATATAAAATCACATACACACACACACACATAAACATAAACACACACACACACACACATAAACAAACACACACACACACACATAAACAAACACACACACACACATAAACAAACACACACACACACACACACACATAAACACACACACACCATAACACACACATATAACACACACATACACACACATATTCTGAAGTAGCGCTTCACTTTTTCCACATTTTGTTATGTTACAGCGTTATTCCAAAATGGATTAAATTCATTATTTTCCTCAACATTCTACACACAACAACCCATAATGACAAAATGAAAACTGTTTTTTGCAAATTTTTGCAAATCTGTTAAAAATAAGGAACAAAAACATAACATGTACATAAGTATTCACAGCCTTTGCCATGACACTCAACATGTAGCTCAGGTCCTGTTTCCACTGATCATCCTTGAGATGTTTGATTGGAGTCCACCTGTGGTACATTCAGTTGATTGGACATGATTGAGAAAGGCACACACCTGTCTATATAAGGTATCACAGTTGACAGTGCATATCAGAGCATAAACCAAGCCATGAAGGTCAAGGAATTATCTATAGACCTCCGAGACAGAATTGTATGGAGGCACAGATCTGGCGAAGGGTACAGAAAGATTTCTGCAGCAATGAAAGTCCCAATGAGCACAGTGGCCTCCATCATCCAGACATGGAAGAAGTTTGGAACCAGCAGGACTCTTCCTAGAGCCGCCCAGCCAGACTGAGCGATCGGGGCAGAAGGGCCTTAGTCAGGGAGGTGACCAGGAACCCGATGGTCCCTCTGACAGAGCTCCAGCGTTGTTCTATGAAGAGAGGAGAACCTTCCAGAAGGACAACCATCTCTGCAGCACTCCACAAATCAGGCCTGTTTGGTCGAGTGGCCAGACGGAAGCCACTCCGCAGTAAAAAGCACATGACAGCCCGCCTAGAGTTTGCAAAGAAGCACCTGAAGGACTCTCAGACCATGAGAAACAAAATGCTCTGGTCTGATGAAACAAAGATTGAACTCTTTGGCCTGAATGCCAGCGTCATGTCTGGAGGGAACCAGGCACTGCTCCTCACCTGGCCAACACCATCCCTACAGTGAAGCATGGTGGTGGCAGCATCATGCTGTGGGGATGTTTTTCAGCGGGAGGAACTGGGAGATGAGTCAGGATTGAGGGAAAGATGAATGCAGCAACGTACAGAGACATCCTGGATGAAAACATGCTCCAAAGCGCTCTGGACCTCAGACTGGGGCGACGGCTCATCTTCCAACAGGACAACGACCCGAAGCACACAGCCCAGTAACAAAGGAGTGGCTTCGGGACGACTCTGTGAAGGTCCTGGAGAGGCCCAGCCAGAGCCCTGACCTGAACCCGATTGAACATCTCTGTGCACCGACGCTCCCCATCCAACCTGATGGAACTTGAGAGGTTCTGCAAAGAAGAATGGGAGAAACTGCCCAGAAACAGGTGTGCCACGCTTGTGGAATCAGACCCAAGAAGACTTGAGGCTGTAATTGCTGCCAAAGGTGCTTCAACAAAGTATTGAGCAAAGGCTACTTATGTACATGTTATGTTTTCCTTCTTTATTTTTAATAAATGTGCACAAATTTGCAAAAAACAGTTTTCACTTTGTCATTATGGGTTGTTGTGTGTAGAATGTTGAGGAAAATAATGAATTTAATCCATTTTGGAATAAGGCTGTAACATGAAAAAATTTGGAAAAAATGAAGCGCTGTGAATACTTTCCGGATGCACTGTACACACATAAACAAACACACACACATACATACACACACACATACATACACACACACATACATACACACACACACATAAACAAACACACACACACAGTGGATCAATCACAGACCCAGTAATCTTTGATTCCCCTCCCTCTCTCCCCTCCCTCTCTTCCCCCCCTCTCTCCCCCCCTCCCTCTCTCCCCCCCCTCTCTCCCCTCCCCTCTCCCTCTCTCCCCTCCCTCTCTCCCCCCTCCCTCTCTCCCTCTCTCTCCCCCCCTCCCTCTCTCCCCCCCAGGTCACAGCCACTGACCCTGACGGTCCCGTCAACAACCTGCTGCGTTACTCCATCGTCAGCGGCGACGCTCTGCAGCAGTTCTCCATCCACCCTCGAAACGGAGAGGTCACCGTGCGCACCGCGCTGGACCGGGAGGAGGTGTGTGTGTGTGTGTGTGTGTGTGTGTGTGTCTGTGTGTGTGTGTGTGTGTGTCAAGAGACTCAATGGCTATGAGGTTGGTGTGTGTGTGTGTGTGTGTGTGTGTGTGTGAAGAGACTCATTGAATATGAGGTTGGTGTGTGTGTGTGTGTGTGTGTGTTGAGAGACTCAATGAATATGAAGAATCATTTAATAAAGCCCCCCCCCCCCCCCCCCCCCAGGTGCCTCACTACTCTCTGACGGTGCAGGCGGCGGATGAAGGAGCTCCTCCTCTCTCCTCGGCCGTCCTCATCAGCGTCACGGTCACCGACGTCAACGACCACGCGCCGGTCTTCTCCCAGGTCAACCACAGCCTGCTGCTGCAGGTACGACGGACAGGTCTCCCCCCCCCCCCCCCCCCCCCAACACACTCCCTTAAGCTCCATGTTTTAAAGGAACAAGACAACAACAAAAAGGAGACGACACAGATCTTAGATATAAGCATTCCGGTTTCGTACGGTCACGGAAAACCTGGAAAAGTCCTGGAATGACCGCCAATGACCTCTGAGAGTTTCCACCACCGTCAATGACCTCTAAAAGAGTTTCCACCCCTGTCAATGACCTCTAAAAGAGTTTCCACCACCGTCAATGACCTCTAAAAGTGTTTTCACCACCGTCAATGACCTCTAAAAGTGTTTTCATCACTGTCAATGACCTCTAAAAGAGTTTCCACCACCGTCAATTACCTCTAAAAGTGTTTTCATCACCGTCAATGACCTCTAAAAGAGTTTTCACCCAAGTCAATGACCTCTAAAAGTGTTTTCATCACTGTCAATGACCTCTAAAAGAGTTTTCATCACCGTCAATGACCTCTAAAAGAGTTTTCACCCAAGTCAATGACCTCT
This sequence comes from Pseudoliparis swirei, assembly GCF_029220125.1. Taxonomy (NCBI): domain Eukaryota; kingdom Metazoa; phylum Chordata; class Actinopteri; order Perciformes; family Liparidae; genus Pseudoliparis; species Pseudoliparis swirei. The sequence continues at coordinate 27,161,622 of NC_079406.1, forward strand.
AAAAGAGTTTCCACCCGTCAATGACCTCTAAAAGAGTTTCCACCACCGTCAATGACCTCTCAAAGAGTTTTCACCACTGTCAATGACCTCTAAAAGTGTTTTCATCACCATCAATGACCTCTAAAAGAGTTTCCACCACCATCAATGACCTCTAAAAGAGTTTCCACCCATGTCAATGACCTCTAAAAGAGTTTTCACCACCGTCAATTACCTCTAAAATAGTTTCCACCCCTGTCAATGACCTCTAAAAGAGTTTTCACCACCGTCAATGACCTCTAAAAGAGTTTCCACCCATGTCAATGACCTCTAAAAGTGTTTTCACCCCCGTCAATGACCTCTAAAAGTGTTTTCACCACCGTCAATGACCTCTAAAAGAGTTTTCACCTCTGACGTACTCAGATCTTTATAAGTGTCACTCAATATGATGGAAGAACATTTGTATTATCTTTTCTCCTCGTGTCCTCTTCCACGCAAACCCAAACCACCTCCATCGTCTTCCCGAAGGAGGGATGGACCTGTGGCATGTGTTTCATGTTCGGCATTAACCCGCCCGTGTCTCCTGCAGGAGGGCGAGTCGGTGGGCAGCGGCATCCTCCAGCTGGTGGTGACGGACCGGGACACGCCCAGGAACGGCCCCCCCTTCTCCATCCACATCGTCAGCGGCAACGAGGACCGGCGGTTCCAGGTGGACCAGGGCGGCCTGCTGTCGCTGTCCGCGCCGCTCCGGAAGAAGGTCAAGCCCCACCACCAGCTCAAGATACAGGTGAACACGAGCAGCAGCAGGGCTCCGGCGCTGAGGGGAAACCGGGAACAGTCCTTGAAAAAAATGGTTTATCCCAAAAGTTTTGGAAACATTTTGAAAAGTCATGAAAATGTGTTTTATTCAAAATTACCTTCGCATTGAAAATGTGTATTTGTATGCATGCGCGCGTGTTATTCGCATAAGTCAGAAAGTATTAAACCGAATCGCATGCAATTTGGTGGGATGATTGGTTATTATCCAGGGACCATTTGACTAGATTTTGGGATCGATCGGGTCAAGGTCATGAAAAGGTCAAAATCTTCTTTGAATCGCATGAAATTTGGTGGGATGATTGGTTATTATCCGGGGACCATTTGATTAGATTTTGGGATCAATCAGGTCAAGGTCATGAAAGGTCAGAATCTTCTTTTTATCATAGCACGGTCAATTTTTATCCAATTCGCATGCAACTAATGCCAACATGTTCATAATTCAATGCCCAATCTTGTGATATGCGAAGGTATGCGCTCTACCGAGTGCCCGTTCTAGTTTCGTTTAGTTTTAATTAATAAATATTGCTTTTAAAAGAATGACGCTCAAAATATAAGCCGACATACGCTCTCAATACTCACAGCGCAAATTTTTTGATTTCTTAAAAATCACATATTTCACCTCCCAGAACCTTTATCCGCCAGTTTGTTTATCTTGTTGCGCAACCTCGTGAACATCTGAACTAACCCTAACACGAATTATCATTTATTAATTATATTTCTTGTCAGGAATAAAATTTATAACAAGCTGAAAGTATATATTTTGGTACAGCTGAGTTGGCATGTCAGTGGAGTGCGCCGCACGTCTGTAGCCGGGTGGAATGTTCTGGGATTTAAAAACTGCTGAATCATGATATTTAACTTCAAAACATCCACAAGCTCCAAACAGCACGGCAATAAAAACCAACGTCAGAAAAACACGAGGAAGAACTCGAGAAATAAATATGTTGCCCCCGGGATTAGGATTATTTAATAGCCTTTTTTTCTTTGTTGTGTGTCCTGCTATTTGTACTTCATGTTGGAGGTAAGTACACCAACAAAAAATCAATAAATAGATTTTTTTATTTTAAAAATACAAAGAAATAAGCTATAATTGTTAATAGTGGTTAACACAATGTAATAACATTAAATAACCCCAAAGAAATAAGAATAACACAAAATATTACCGTCTGATTTATGTTTTCTGTTTGTTTTTTGTAAAAATATTTTTTTTAATACTTTGAATCTGTAGACGACTGCATAATAGTCTCATTACTGCCTAATAGTCTTATTATTGACTAATACTCTTATTACAGCCTAATAGTCTTATTATTGCCTTTTTTATGACAGTTGCTCATATCTTTTTGAACAAAACTTAAACGTTATTTCAAACAAGTTTCAAAAAGTTTCTCAATTTATTTATCAATGCTCCTGTATTTCAGTCAGTGGGGAAAAAATAACCCCATTAAAAAAATCTGTAAATGTCTCCATGAATGAAACGACCTTCATCTCTGATTCTCCTCTCGACCTTCATCCCTCTCTCCTCTCTTCTCTCTTGTCTCTGATTCTCCTCTCGACCTTCATCCCTCTCTTCTCTCTCCTCTCTCCTCTCTTCTCTCTGATTCTCCTCTCGACCTTCATCCCTCTCTCCTCTCTTCTCTCTTGTCTCTGATTCTCCTCTCGACCTTCATCCCTCTCTTCTCTCTCCTCTCTCCTCTCTGATTCTCCTCTCGACCTTCATCCCTCTCTCCTCTCTCTCCTCTCTTCTCTCTTCTCTCTCCTCTCTTCTCTCTCCTTTCTTCTCTCTGATTCTCCTCTCGACCTTCATCCCTCTCTTCTCTCTTCTCTCTCTCTCTCCTCCCAGTCTAACGTTTGTTGTTTCCAGGTGACGGACAGCGGCCTCCCGCCCCTCTCCTCCATCTGCGTGGTCAACATCGCCGTCAGCGAGCAGAGCCGGTACCCCCCCTCCGCGGCGCCCCTGGAGGTCTTCATCACCACCTCCGGCGGGCCGTTTGCCGGCCGGGTCGTGGGCCGGCTCCACGCCTCGGACCAGGACCCGCAGGACGTCCTGAGCTACGCGCTGGAGGCGGGCGGCGCCGGCCGGTTCTCCGTCGACCGCGCCGACGGCAAAATCTGGACGGACGGGGACCTGGAGGAGGGCTCGTACTCGCTGAACGTCAGCGTGTCGGACGGGAGGTTCGTGGTCTGGACCGGCGTCCGGGTCCACGTGTGGGCGGCGGCCCAGCGGGCGCTGGACGGCGGCGTGACGCTGCGGCTGGCCGGGCCGACGCCCGAGGAGTTCCTGGCCGACCACTGGAGGGCGCTGCAGCGCGGCCTGGGCCAGGCGCTGGGCCTCCCCCGCCAGGAGCTGCAGCTGGCCAGCCTGCAGCGGGCGGCCGGCGCCCCGGGCCTGGAGGCGCTGCTGGTCCGGAGAACCCCGGGGGGCGGAGCCCCGGCGCTGCCCACCAATCGGCTCGCAGGTGACAACAATGACCACTTTCTATTGTTAGAGGAAGAGTTCTGAACGAGTCAGAGAACAGAAAGAAACCGGAAATCACCTTGAAGCATGTGTGTGTGTGTTTGTGTGTGTATACAGAATGTGTGTGTAGGTATGTGTGTGGGTGTGTGTGTGTCAGTATGTGAGTGTGTGTGTGTGTGTGTCTTTGTGTATGTGTGTACACATATGTGTGTTTGTCTATGTGTGGATATGTGTGTGTGTGTATATATATATGTGTGTGTGTAAATAAGCATGTTTATATATGCGTGTGTGTATACGCGTGCGTTTGTGTGTGTGTGTATATACGCGTTTGTGTGTGTATATACACGTATGTGTGTGTGTGTGTTTGTGTGTGTATGTGTGTGTGTATATACACGTCTGTGTATATACACGTATGTGTGTGTGTGTGTAAATAAGCATGTTTATATATGCGTGTGTGTGTCTTTGTGTATGTGTGTACACATATGTGTGTTTGTCTATGTATGGATACGTGTGTGTGTATATATATACGCGTGTGTGTGTGTTTGTGTGTGTGTATATACGCGTATGTGTGTATGTGTAAGTGTGTGTTTTGTGTGTGTGTATATATATATGGGCCTATGCGTGTGTTTGTGTGTGTGTGTATATGCTTGTGTGTGTGTGTGTATATCTGCGTGTGTTTGTTTGTGTGTGTGTGTGTGTGTGTGTATATGCTTGTGTGTATATGCTTGTGTGTGTGTGTGTATATATGTGTGTGTTTGTGTGTGTGTGTATATGCTTGTGTGTATATGCGTGTGTGTGTGTTTGTGTGTGTGTGTATATACGCGTATGTGTGTGTGTGTTTGTGTGTGTATGTGTAAGTGTGTGTTTTTTTCTGTGTGTATATATATGCCTGTGTGTGTGTATATATATATGGGCCTATGCGTGTGTTTGTGTATATGCTTGTGTGTGTGTGTATATCTGCGTGTGTGTGTGTGTGTGTGTGTGTGTGTATATGCTTGTGTGTATATGCTTGTGTGTGTGTGTGTATGTGTGCGTGTGTTTGTGTGTGTGTGTATATGCTTGTGTGTATATGCGTGTGTGTGTGTGTATATGTGTGTGTGTATATATGTGTGTGTGTGTGTGTGTATATATGCGTGTGTGTGTTGTGTGTGTGTGTATATGCGTGTGTGTGTGTGTGTATAAATGTGTGTGTGTGCGTGTGTATATGTGTGTGTGTGTGTTTGTGTGTGTATATGCGTGTGTGTATATGTGTGTGTGTGTGTGTGTGTGTGTGTGTGCATCCCTCTGCATTCAACAGTCCTCTGTCTTCCCTTTCAGGAGTTTCTCTTTAATAAGTTTCAGCTCCTCTTCTGACAGCGAGAGACGAGCGTGAGAAACACGACTCAGATATAATATAAATGTTTTAATGTTGTGGACAAACAGTCAAAACTACGACATCGTTCCACATCTCGTGTCATCTGCTCCCAGAGTGAGTCTGTAATGTGCCGCCTGACCCCTGACCCCTGCAGGCATCGTGTCGGACCTGGAGGACTCTCTGGGCCTCAGCATCCTCCACCTGAGCCACAACGGCTGCCTGGGCGCCGGCTGCCCGCCGCGCGGCTGCAGGAACGCCGTCCGGCTGGCGGCGGAGGGACTGAGCCACTTCGCCACCGCCAGAGCCGGTTACATCACCCCACGGCACGCCTGGGAGAGCGTGTGCCCGTGTAACGGTACGGCTGGGCCAATGAGGGGGGGGCGGGCGCCGCCGTGAGCACGCCGTGAGCACGCCGTGAGCACGCCGTGAGCACGCCGTGAGCACGCCGTGAGCACGTGAACCAGGGAGGAAGACCTTTGAATCTGTTAGGATTAAGTGGGTCTAGTTGTGTATCACATGACCACCAACAATCTTAATCCCCACATAAAGAGTACGAGAGGATGTCGAGTCAAATAAAAGCAGAATCACGTGAAGGAAAAAGAAAAGCAGCAAAATACGGCTGGATTTCTGGATCTGGGCTTCACCGGCTGCTTCTTTTGTACTTAGTTATCTTCTGCTCGCCTCAAAAAGATCAAAGTCAAGAGTTGATGTTCAGAGTATGAACACACTTGATATAGTATATATATATATATATATGTTATAATATATATACATATATTATATAACAACACATATATATACACATATATATAATATATTATAATATATATATATATGTGTTATATAACAACACATATATATATATATACTATATACAGGACTGTCTCAGAAAATTAGAATATTGTGATAAAGTTCTTTATTTTCTGTAATGCAATTAAAAAACAAAAATGTCATGCATTCTGGATTCATTACAAATCAACTGAAATATTGCAAGCCTTTTATTCTTTTAATATTGCTGATTATGGCTTACAGCTTAAGAAAACTCTAAAATCCTATCTCATAAAATTGTAATATTTCCTCAGACCAAGTAAAAAAAAAGATTTATAACAGCTGAGTGTTTGTCAAGGCTCAGGAAACCCTTGCAGGTGTTTCGAGTTAATTAGACAATTCAAGTGATTTGTTTAATACCCTACTAGTATACTTTTTCATGATATTCTAATATTTAGAGATAGGATATTTGAGTTTTCTTAAGCTGTAAACCATAATCAGCAATAAATCAGAATAAAAGGCTTGCAATATTTCAGTTGATTTGTAATGAATCCAGAATGCATGACATTTTTGTTTTTTTAATTGCATCACAGAAAATAAAGAACTTCATCACAATATTCTAATTTTCTGAGACAGTCCTGTATATATATATATATATATATATATATACTATGAGTAACTTGACATCATGTCAGTAATTTAATTTAATGTCAAACAACCGAATGAAAACATGAACTGAGACGTAAGAATCTGAAACCAGAGCAGCAAAAGGCTTGAGTCTCATTTAATGGATGCCAATTAAGAATGAAACAATCAGGAGAAAGAAACACAGCGAGTGTGAGTCATCTGGCTCAAGTGTGTGTGTGTGTGTGTGTGTGTGTGTGCGTGTCTATATTTGATGTGTCTATATTCTAAGTGGCGCTCCCTCTCTGCTCCTCAGAGTCGGCCCTGAGGCTCGACGGCGCTCCTTCGTACCTGAAGTTCCTCCACCAGCTGGACGAGGACCAGCAGGACTTCAGGCTGTCGCTGCGGTTCAGGACGGTGCAGCGCCAGGGCCTCATCGTGGCCACCAACGGCTCCACCGCATGGGGGGCGCTGCAGGTACTCATCTCTTCATCTCTTCTAGAACGTGTGCAGCGGATGATCGTCTCTTATAAATCAGAGTGATACACACACGCTGGAGAAGGATTTGAAAGGCAGCTCTCCTCATTGGTTCCACGTCGGCGTGCACTCGGGCAGAATATTCACTCATTTTAGATTCCAGGATAACTTCAAAAGTGGCGTTTTTGGGTTTCCACGCTGCAAGAACGAATTCATTGTGGCTTCAAAGGGGATTTCTCACCGAGGAGTCCTCCGCACGCTTTCTGTGTCCTCAGCACGCTGAGCGTCACGGTTCTGTTTACTGACGCTAATTCTCTTCTGCGTCTGCACGGCGGACTTTTTAAGTCTTTTTTTTAATGGAAATTTGCAGCCGTTTGGAAGGAAAAGCCGCCGGAGGCCGGTGGAGAAGAAGTAAAGAGGACTTGATGAGAGACAGCTCCGAGCTGACAGGCAGCAGTTTGAAGACCCGAGCGAACAAACAGTCACAAACAAACAAACGCACATGACACTCAGAGACGGAGCAGCTAGAAGGAGATGCAAAAGGACCACGAAGAGACACGGCGTGACTTCCAAGAGAACATAGAGGCAAAACAATTACAAAGAGACATAACACTAACAAAAAGATGAAAAACAACCACAAAGAGACGGGTAACAACCACAAAGAGTAAAGAAACAGCCACAAAGAGTAAAGAGAAAAGAAACCACCACAAACAGACAAGAAACCAACACAAAGAGACACAAAACAACAACAAACAGACAAGAAACCACCACAAAGAGACAAGAAACAACCACAAAGAGTAAAGAAACAGCCACAAAACCACCACAAAGAGACACAAAACTAACACAAAGACAAAAAACAACCACAAAGAGACAGACAACCATAAAGAGACACGAAACAACCACAAAGATGAAAAACAACCGCAAAGAGACAAGAAACTAACACAAAGAGTAAAGAAACAGCCACAAAACTCACACAAAGAGACAAAAAACCATAAAGAGACAAGAAACAACCACAAAGATTCTTGAAACAACCACAAAGATGAAAAACAACCACAAAGAGACAAGAAACTACAAAAGAGGCAGAACATCTAAAAAGTCTTGTCGTTACTGTCTCTTTAAATCCGACAGCGCCTGAAGATTTGAGGCCGTCCTCGACCGTTCAGATTCTTCGTTTGCGTTTCGTAACAGAAGCTGTTGACGTCAAACTAAATATTGTTCTGAACCACAAACAAAGAGAAGACGAGCAGAGCTTTTGAAGAGCGGCTGCAGCCGGAACATCGGCAGCCTTAATCACGATATGAATGTATTCACGTGACGTCTCTCCCGGGCGCCGCGCGGCCTCCAGCGGGCGGCGCTCTGACGAGCCGTGATGGAGCGCTATTGATCGGACTTGTTGACTTCTCAAAGGCGGATTCCTGGACGCTGGATCTATAACCGACTCGGACCTGCAGAGAACAACTCGCTCTCTGCAGGTCAGAAGCTGGTTTCACTCCAGCTACTATATTTAAACTTAAATACAGAAATACAACCCTGTTTTTAAACAATGATAAATCACCTTTTATCCCCTTTCGAACAAAGACACGTGCTCAGACCTGCGAAACCGGCACAATCAATACTTCCCGTGGGATAATCACACAGAATTACTATAATACGAGATCAATATAACAACCACCGCTACGTAGAATAACAAAGTCCCTGAGATGCTCTTCAAATGCCAACTGACACAATTAGACGAGTAAAGAGTCCGTTAACGCACCTGGACGGACACTTCTAGCCTCTGATGGTGTTATATAGATATATATATATATATATATAAATAATATAGATATATATATATAATATATGTTATAATATATATACATATATTATATAACAACATATATATATACACATATATATAATATATTATTATATATATATATATATATATGTGTTATATAACAACACATACAGTATATATATACATATATATATACATTATATAACAACATATATAATAATAATAATAATAATAGATTATATTTATAATGCACTTTTTAATTTGCATGGGCAAAACTCAAAGTGCTACAAAGTAAAAATGGTTTAGATAAAACAGAATAAAAGCAGCGACGTCTATGTTCAAATCTAGTGAAAAGCTATTCTAAAAAGGTGTGTTTTTAGGCCTTTTTTAAAAACATCCACAGTCTGTGGTGTCCTCAGCTGGTTTGGGAGGGCATTCCACAGTCTCGGAGCAGCGGAGCAGAAGGCTCGGTCTCCCATAATTTTCAGTTTGGTCCTGGGGGGAAGAAGGAGGTTTGCCTTTTCAGAGCGTAGGCTCCTCGTGGAATTTTGTGGGGTGAGAAGTTCTTTGATATATGAGGGCGCATTTCCATGAATGCACTGATAGGTGAAGAGGGTGATTTTGTAGTCAATCCTGAGTGAGACCGGAGCCAATGCAATAATTTGAGTATGGGCGTGATGTGCTCATACTTCCGCACTCTCATCAGGATCCTAGCAGCACTGTTCTGGATGTATTGCAGCTTCTGGATGTTCTTGGCAGAAGTCCCAATGAGAAGTGCGTTACAGTAATCCAGCCTGGAGGAGACAAAGGCATGGACAAGCTTTTCAGCATCTGATAGGCTGAGTGAGGGACGGAGTTTAGCAATATTTCTGAGGTGGTAGAAGGAGGTCTTGCATGTTTGTTTGATGTGGGCCTCAAAGGTCAGGTGAGGATCCATTTTAACACCCAGATTGGTGACAGTTGACGAGAGTGAAATGTTCTGACCGGAGAAGGTGATGCTGGTGATATATGTTATATATATTATAACAACATATATAACAATATATATAAATACAATATATATAATATATGTTATATAATATATATATATATAATATAATATATATTATATAACAATATATATATACAATATATACAATATGTTATATATAATATATAATATAACAATATATATACAATATATATTATATAACATATATTATATATATATATTGTATAACAAAATTTTCAGGCGAAGCAGAATGAGATTTATTTCTGAGATTCCTCTGAATATATTATATTGATACTGAAGTTGAGGTTGTTCTAAAAACCAATAAAATGAATCAATAACCCTGAGAAACTCTTTCTGATGAAACATGAACACGGTCAGATGAATCCCGACTCCTCCCCCTGAGAAGCTTCTCCTCTTCCTCTCTCTAACGGACCCTCGTCTTCTCTCCCCAGCTGACCGACGGCGAGCTGCACTTCCGGTTCGGCTGCGGCGCCGCGGCGCCCGGCTCGCTGCTCGTCACGTCCGACCCGGTGTCCGACGGCCGGTGGCACGCCGTCCTGCTGGAGGTCAACGGCAGCGCCCTGCGGCTGACCCTGGACCGGCGGCGCCCGGCCTCCGTCCCGCTGGCGGAGCCGTGCCGGATGCTGCGCCCGCACGGCGCTCTGCTCTTCGGGGCCTCCGGGGCCCCGGGGCTCCGGCCGCGTCCGGGGGGCTTCGCCGGCTGCCTGGAGGCCCTGGAGTTCAACGGGGAGCCAATCAGAGCGGGCGACGCGGCGGAGTGGCCCGGGGCGACGGGGCGCAGGCGGGTGTTCGGGGTGTACCAATGCTGCGGCAGGGCGGGGGGGTGCGACGACCGGCCGTGCCACAACGGAGGCGTCTGTGAGGACGCCGGCAGCGCAGGTGAGGGCCACAGAATCATCCGGAGTCGGTAAATCAAGCGCTCCCCTCTCAGTCTCACCCTCTCTGTCTCACCCTCTCTGTCTCACCCTCTCCCTCCAAGTCTCACCCTCTCTGTCTCACCCTCTCCCTCCAAGTCTCACCCTCTCTGTCTCACCCTCTCCCTCCAAGTCTCACCCTCTCTGTCTCACCCTCTCCCTCCAAGTCTCACCCTCTCTGTCTCACCCTCTCCCTCCAAGTCTCACCCTCTCAGTCTCTCCCTCTCTGTCTCACCCTCTCTGTCTCACCCTCCAAGTCTCACCCTCTCAGTCTCACGCTCTCAGTCTCACCCTCCAAGTCTCACCCTCTCAGTCTCACCCTCCAAGTCTCACCCTCTCTGTCTCACCCTCTCAGTCTCACCCTCCAAGTCTCACCCTCTCTGTCTCACCCTCTCTGTCTCACCCTCTCAGTATCACCCTCCAAGTCTCACCCTCTCTGTCTCACCCTCTCAGTCTCACCCTCTCAGTCTCACCCTCTCTGTCTCACCCTCTCAGTCTCACCCTCCAAGTCTCACCCTCTCTGTCTCACCCTCTCAGTCTCACACTCCAAGTCTCACCCTCTCTGTCTCACCCTCTCTGTCTCACCCTCTCAGTCTCACCCTCCAAGTCTCACCCTCTCTGTCTCACCCTCTCAGTCTCACCCTCCAAGTCTCACCCTCCAAGTCTCACCCTCTCTGTCTCACCCTCTCAGTCTCACCCTCTCAGTCTCACCCTCTCTGTCTCACCCTCCAAGTCTCACCCTCTGTCTCACCCTCCAAGTCTCACCCTCTCTGTCTCACCCTCCAAGTCTCACCCTCTCTGTCTCACCCTCTGTCTCACCCTCCAAGTCTCACCCTCTCAGTCTCACCCTCCAAGTCTCACCCTCTCTGTCTCACCCTCCAAGTCTCACCCTCTCAGTCTCACCCTCTCAGTCTCACCCTCTCAGTCTCACCCTCCAAGTCTCACCCTCTCTGTCTCACCCTCTCAGTCTCACCCTCTCTGTCTCACCCTCTCAGTCTCACCCTCTCTCTCCCACCCTCAGTCTCACCCTCTCAGTCTCACCCTCTCTGTCTCACACTCTCTGTCTCACCCTCTCAGTCTCACCCTCTCAGTCTCACCCTCTCTGTCTCACCCTCTCTCTCCCACCCTCAGTCTCACCCTCTCAGTCGCACCCTCTCTCTCTCACCCTCAGTCTCACCCTCTCAGTCTCTCCCTCTCTGTCTCACCCTCTCTGTCTCACCCTCTCAGTCTCACCCTCCATGTCTCACCCTCTCTGTCTCACCCTCTCAGTCTCACCCTCTCTGTCTCACCCTCTCCCTCCAAGTCTCACCTCTCAGTCTCACCTCTCAGTCTCACCCTCTCAGTCTCACCCTCTCAGTCTCACCCTCTCTGTCTCACCCTCTCTGTCTCACCCTCTCTCTCCCACCCTCAGTCTCACCCTCTCAGTCGCACCCTCTCTCTCACCCTCAGTCTCACCCTCTCAGTCTCACCCTCTCAGTCTCACCCTCTCTGTCTCACCCTCTCTCTCCCACCCTCAGTCTCACCCTCTCAGTCGCACCCTCTCTCTCTCACCCTCAGTCTCACCCTCTCAGTCTCACCCTCTCAGTCTCACCCTCTCTGTCTCACCCTCTCAGTCTCACCCTCCAAGTCTCACCCTCTGTCTCACCCTCTCAGTCTCACCCTCAAGTCTCACCCTCTCCCTCAGTCTCACCTCTCAGTCTCACCTCTCTCTCTCACCACCTCAGTCTCACCTCTCAGTCTCACCTCTCAGTCTCACCCTCTCAGTCTCACCTCAGTCTCACCCTCAGTCTCACCCTCTCAGTCTCACCTCTCTCTCCCACCCTCAGTCTCACCCTCTCAGTCGCACCCTCTCTCTCTCACCCTCAGTCTCACCCTCTCAGTCTCACCCTCTCAGTCTCACCCTCTCTGTCTCACCCTCTCAGTCTCACCCTCCAAGTCTCACCCTCTCAGTCTCACCCTCCAAGTCTCACCCTCTCTGTCTCACCCTCCAAGTCTCACCCTCTCTCTCTCACCCTCAGTCTCACCCTCTCAAGCCAGGCAGGACCAGCTCCCCCTCCTCAGAGGCCCTCTGAGGTCATCGCTGATTGGCCGAATGCATCAGCGTCTTTCTTAATGTTCCCTCTGCTCCACCAAGAGGAGTCTGGTGTCGTTCATCCAGAGGTCTGATAAGCACCTGAACACCCGCAGCTTTCGGAGGATTAGTATTTCCTCGGCTCGCGGCGCAGACGATACGCATCTCTGAGCGGCGTAAACAAACGTTATCGTGAGAGCCGCCGCCCGGTCGGGTCCCAACTCACAGGTTCTCATTCTCCTTCAGTCCGAGGAGGAAATGCTCACGTGGCCCCCGAGGGCTCCGGGACGGGAGGTCACGGGAGGTCACAGGAGGTCACGGGAGGTCACAGGAGGTCACGGGAGGTCTTACTTCTCCCGGGGGCGTTGTTCATCATCACGTCAAGTCACAGTTCAGTTATGTGGGTGAAAAACACACAAATACAGATTGTTCCCCAAAGAGATCCATCAGGGAGGACACTCACACACACACACACTCACACACACACATACACACTCACACACACACACACACACACGCAGAGGAAAGCCTCTCCTCGTGTTTTAAGAAGAAAGAACATGATATGAACAAGGCAGGTTAACTGGTTTAATACATTTTAAAACTAGTTTAAGGTATTTTCATATGTTTAAGATATTTGATTACTGGCAGTTTAATTCTGGTTAAAGACATTTTAATACCGGTTTAAAGCAGTCTAATACTGGTTGAAGGTAATTTAATACTAGTTTAAGACATTTTAATCCTAGTTGAAGACATTTTAATACTATTTTAAGATATTTTCAGACTGGTTTAAGACATTTTAATCCTAGTTTAAGACATGTTAATTCTAGTTTAAGGCATTTTAATACTAGTTTAAGACATATTATTACTAGTGTAAGACATTTTATTACTAGTTTAAGACATTTTAATACTATTTTAAGACATTTTATTACGAGTTTAAGACATTTTAATACTAGTTGAAGACATTTTAATACTAGTTTAAGACATTTTAATACTAGTTTAAGACATTTTATTACGAGTTTAAGACATGTTAATACTATTTTAAGACATTCTAATACTATTTTAAGATATTTTCAGACTGGTTTTAGGCATTCTAATACTTGTTTAAGACATTTAAGTACTAGTTTAAGGCTAATACTAGTTAAATAGTTTCTTTTCCTTCTCTCAGGTGCTTCTGTATTTGTGATGTTTGAACACACGAGGTCGGCTGTTCCAGAACATCGTGTTGCTGCTGCTGGACTTTGCTTGTGACCAGTTTCTCCACAGAGACGAGCCACAGCTCCGCGAGCTCTTTCTGAACGCCAGAGACTGTCGTGTCCTCCACCGGATCCCCGTGACCTCCCCGTGACCTTTGCTTTGATCGCGCCCTGGGGATGAAGGTCTGCTCTCACACGTCCGGCTGTGTTTCCTTCACTCTGCAGAGCCGCGCTGCAGGTGTGCGGGACTCTTCCACGGCGCCCGCTGCGAGCTGCTCGACAACCCGTGCGCCTCGCGGCCGTGCGCCCGGGACCGCGAGTGCGTGCCCAAACCTCAAGGTTACATGTGCAACTGCAAGCCGGACAACACGGACACACGGTAAACACACGCTTATGTCACGTGTGTCACTTTACTAACGTGCAGGAGCTTCTCAGTCTCCAGCTTCAGGTCTTCTTCCACACCGCATGATGTCATCATTCAGTACATCACGGTCATTTAGAGTCAAACTGACCATAGAGCAGGGGGCGCTTTAGGGGCGGGGCTACCAGGTGATTGACAGGTCTCTTTGACGTCGTCGTGCAGTGTTTTCGTCTTACAACTTTTCACTATTTCTCGGCGTGTTTTTTTTCACGTCATTAAAGATATCGCTGAAATGTTGGTCTCCTAAATAAAGAAAATATATATATATATGTATGTATACTTATATATTTATTTGAAAATATATATATATAAATAAAAAACATATATATAAATAAAAAACATATATATATATATATAAATATAAAACATATATATATATATATAAATATAAAACATATATATATACATGAATACATATATATATATATATGCGTGTATATATATATACACGCATATATATGTGTTTTATATTTATATATATACATATACATATATATGTTTTATATTTATATATATCTATTTATTTAAATAAATATATATATATATAAATATAAAACACATATATATATATATGTATATATACAGGACTGTCTCAGAAAATTAGAATATTGTGATGAAGTTCTTTATTTTCATGGTAATGCCAGAAAATATTTATTCTGATTTATTGCTGATTATGGCTTACAGCTTAAGAAAACTCAAATATCCTATCTCTAAATATTAGAATATCATGAAAAAGTATACTAGTAGGGTATTAAACAAATCACTTGAATTGTCTAATTAACTCGAAACACCTGCAAGGGTTTCCTGAGCCTTGACAAACACTCAGCTGTTATAAATCTTTTTTTTACTTGGTCTGAGGAAATATTAAAATTTTATGAGATAGGATTTTAGAGTTTTCTTAAGCTGTAAGCCATAATCAGCAATATTAAAAGAATAAAAGGCTTGCAATATTTCAGTTGATTTGTAATGAATCCAGAATGCATGACATTTTTGTTTTTTTAATTGCATTACAGAAAATAAAGAACTTTATCACAATATTCTAATTTTCTGAGACAGTCCTGTATATACATATATATATGAATAATGCAGAATTCCAGGCTTAAAGATGTCCATATGCAAAGCAACGGTCCACTTATTATATACAGTCACCTGTTTATATTTAAATAAGTAACTTTAATTACATTTTATAAATGTGAGGAAGATAATTACCTGCAGCTGTGACCCTCCCAAATCACTGACACACACACACACACACGCATACACAAACCATAATTGGACACGCACACACACATTATCATGTCAACATGGCCGACTCACTACAAACACCAGCACAAGCCTCATTATATGCAGCAACACTTGCACCGTTTTTAATGTTGCGCGCATATATGATCGGGTGCATACTATAACACACACACACACACACACACGGGTTCATCAGCCAGCTGGTTGCGTTCCACTCACAGGATGTACAGCCTCATCTGCATGTTCCTCCCTTCGTTTAGGACGTCGTCGCTCCTCGTGGGAGTCGAGGGTGACGCGTGTTCCCGGTGGCGTTCCCGATTAACTCGACCTCGGGCTCGGATTCCTAATTTCAGGAAACGGGAGTTCGCCGCGTGTCTCGTAAAACGCACAAATCGATGTGTTATCAGTACCTCCACGAGTGCGTCACATGACACGAATGTCATCGAGTTCGGCAAAAAAAATGTTGATATATATATATAATACAGATTTTTCCCGTGGTGGAGTTCAAAGTACACGACGACTGGAGCGCCTCAAACTCAGACACCAACAGTTTACAGCTTATTCAAGGCAATCTGGACTATTCTATATATTTATATATATACATACGTTTATATTTATATCCTGAATCACGTTTTTATTCCAGCTGATTACAAACTAGAGACTGAGACATAAACTCATGTTTACAATGTTTCCTGAGGGAAAACATCAAGAGAGAAGTAGAGTCATTATATAGACTTCTATACAACCAGAGGAGCCCCCTGGTGGTCAGGAGAGAGAATGCAGCTTTACCACATGAAGCATAGACTTCTATACAACCAGAGTCGCCGCCCCCTGGTGGTCAGGAGAGAGAATGCAGCTTTAACACATGAAGCATAGACTTCTATACAACCAGAGGAGTCGCCCCCTGGTGGTCAGGAGAGATAATGCAGCTTTTGAGACATTTGCTTCCCTCTCAACTGTCTCGCCTCCTTCAGGTGTCACAATAAAACGGAGTGTTGGCCCAATCCGTGTCCCGGAGGCTTCGATTGTAAAGTCACTGCCGGCTCCATCCACTGCAACCCGCTGCCAGTGGTCAGTAATGAGTGTGTGTGTGTGTGTGTGTGTGTGTGTGTGTGTGTGTGTGTGTGTGTGTGTGTGTGTGTGTGTGTGTGTGTGTGTGTGTGTGTGTGATGACATGTCCAGTAACCTTGGGACCGCTGCGTGTCCGCCAGGTGTCTCCGGTCATCGGCTACGTGGAGATCATGGAGATCAGCGCCAGCGTGCTCGGCTTGCTCTTCCTGGTCGGCGCCTTCGTTTGCATCCGGAAGCGCTACGTCCAGCAGAAGAAGAAGAAGCCCGTCTGCGTGCAGGACTCCAACGGGTAAGAGCTCGACCCCCCCCCCCCCTTTGCAGGAGTCTTGACCTGAAGGTCAAACCCTCTTCTGCTCTTCTGCTCACCCTCTAGCTACTTCCAGCCCGGTCTGACCAAGGGCTGGAAGTCCAGCCACCAGGAGGCCACCGCGTTGGAGATGAGCTCGCTGGGCGACGACCTCGACCACACGCCCTTCAGGTCGCTGCGGCCCCGCAGCCAGATCGCGTCGTCGGGAGGCGGGGCTTCCTCTCCGAAGATGCAGAGGCCCGTCGTGTGCAGCGTCGCCCCCAACCTCCCGGCCAGGCCGCCGTCCGGCTCCGACAACGACTCCATCAGGAAGAGCCAGTGGGACCAGGGCTACGAAGGTCAGCAGGACGACGCGTTGACCCAACACTTAGTTTATAGCTCATGTGTTTCTGGAAAGAGACGACCGTTCAAAAGTTTGGGGTCAACAAGATAATCTGTCTCACACTTTTATTTATCAAAAAAATATAAAATCTAGTCGAGACGTTGACGAGGTTATAAATAATGATTTTTATGGTAAATATTAATGTCGTTCTTCTTGTGGCTCAAAGGAAGGCCAGTTTTATAGCTTCTCTCACCAGCGTAACTGTTTTCAGCTGCGCTCACATAAAAAAGGGTTCAAAGGGTTTTCTACCCCTCCGCAAGTCTTCTAAGGCGATAACACAATGTACCATTAGAACACTGGAGATGGGCCTCTACACACCTCTGGAGAGACTTCATTTGACACCAGAGAATAGTCACTACACATTAAGTATGGAGAGAGAGGATTTATGATTCTGTCATGCTCTCTCTCTTCCTTACCTCTCTCTCTACCTTACCTCTCTCTACCTTACCTCTCTCTCTACCTTAACCCTCTCTCTCTTCCTTACCTCTCTCTCTACCTTACCTCTCTTCATCTTCCTCTTGTCCATTACTCTCCCCCTTTCCTCCATCACACATGCTCTCTCTCTTCCTTCCTTCCCTCTCTCTCTCTCTCTTCCTTACCCCTCTCATCATCTCCCTCTCGTCCATTCGTCTCCTTCCCTCCATCATACTCACTCCGTGTCCTTCTCCTCCTTTGTTATTCTGTCATGTTCTCTCTCTCTCTCTCCTCCATACCTCTCTCTGTCTCCTCTTTATGCGTGGCATATATATCTCTCTCTCTCTCTCTTCATGTAACCGATCCTCGGTGGAGACGATGAAGAGCGGCTGCTCGTCATCGTCGCTCCCCGCTGGCAGGTCGTTCGTCTGCTCGACCTCATCAGGAGAATAAAGGACGACTTCCTGTCTCTGGATCCTCCTCGTGCCTCCTGGCTCAAATGCCGCCCAGGCCCTCCGACCCCACATGACCCCCCCACATGACCCCAACCCAAACACACACATGACCCCCCCCCCACCCACATGACCCGGGCGTATGCCTTCCAGGCCCTCTGACCCTGCATGCCCCCCCCCCACATGACCCCACCCGACCTTCCAGGCCCTCTGACCCCACATGACCCCATCATAGAAACAATGGACCTCTTCTTTTGTTTCACTTTTTTTCTTTTGTTCCATTTATTGCAGTTTTTGTGTTTTTATTACAATTATTATAATGATAATTAAAACCTCTTTGGTTTGAGAAGCCCCCCCCCCCTCCGGTCTCCACTCCCATCTTATATGAAAGATGAAAGTCGATGCGGCGGCTTTAGGACACGCCCCCTCCTCCACATCCACAACGCATGTATTTAATATGCAGACGTTCAGAGCGTTTCCTCAAAATCCCTCCTGACACATGCCGATTAGACTTGTTTGTATCCCCCCTCCTCTCTATTTCTCTCTCTCTCTCTGAGCTCTTCACCCGGCTGTCTTTGGACCTTTTGCTTCTCAAAACAAACCAATTTAGAGTCAGAAAATCTATATTCTTCCCCTAAAGTGCATTAATTCTGTTCTTGAGGAGCGAGTTATGAATCGATGTGTCTCCTTCATCCTAAGAGGTTTTGTTATTAGATATTTAGATATTTAATGTGTCGGCCGATAACTGACCGAGAAGCATCGGATGTAAATATCATAAATTGGCCTCAATTATCCAGGATTAGTCGCGCCTGCAAATAAATGGTGAACGCTTCCTTCCAGCTGACAATTATATTAAATGTCTAATTATAAATCCCAACGAGATGTTCTCAAAGTGAAGAAAGAGAGAGAGAAGCCTCTACTTCTCACGTTGGAGGCTGGAAACTGACATGCTTGCTTAATAAGTCCTCTCTAAGTGGTTAATTGACTCCTGTCCTCTCCAATTGGTTAATTGACTCATGCCCTTTCTAATTGGTAAATTGACTCATGTCCTCTCCAATTGGTTAATTGAATCATGTCCTCTCTAATTGGTTAATTGACTCATGTCCTCTCTAATTGGTTAATTGACTCATGTCCTCTAATTGGTTAAGCGACTTATGTCATCTCCAATTGGTTAATTGATGAATGTCCCCTGTTCTCTCTAATTGGTTAATTGACACATGTCATCTCTAACTGGTTAATTGACTCATGCCCTCTCTAATTGGTTAATTGACTCATATACTCTCTATTAGGTTAATTGACTCATGTACTATCTAATTGGTTAATTGACTCATGTCCCATGTCCTATCTAATTGGTTAATTGACTTGTGTCCCTTGTCCTTCCTAATTGACTAATTGACTCGTGTACTATGTCCTTTCTAATTGGTTAATTAACTCAGGTCCTCTCTAATTGGTGAATTTACTCATGTCCTCTCTAATTGGTTAATTGACTCCTGTTCTCTCTAATTGGTTAATTTACTCATGTCCTCTCTAATTGGTTAATTGACTCCTCAGTCTACCCGGCCGACCCGGACTACTACGGCCGCTCGGCGGTGCAGGACTTCCCCCAGTTTGACATCGTGGAGGCGTCCTCCGCCGACTCCACCGTGGACTCACGCCGCAACTCTCGGTTCGGCGGCTTCCCGTTCCCGCTGGACCACTGCGCGGACCGCCGGGCGCCGCTGCCGCCGTGCTACAGCAACCAGAACCTGGACGACTTCCTGGGGCCCGACGGGCTCCCGCTGCCCAGGGCGCAATGCCCCGACGAGTACACCGCCATCAGCTACTACCCCACGCGGCACGCCCGCGGCCCGGAGCCCGGCTACAAGAGGCTGAGCATGCGGCTGAGCGTGGCCGCGCCGTCGTACGCCGAGCCGCCCGGCCCGCCGCCGCCGCCACCGCCACCGCCGCCGCCGCCGGTCCCGCCACCGCCTCAGAAACCGAACGGCGCCCAGCCTCAGGTGAGGCGGGCGGGGCCGGACCCGAGCAGCTACGGCGGCTCCAGCCCGGTGGAGAGCGACTACGGCAGCTCTGAGGAGGTGATGTTCTGAGGGGCGCGCGGCTTTTATTTTACTTTTTGGGGGATGACTCACTTCCTGTCGGCGCCGCGAGTCCACGCCACGGCGGATAAAGGCGTCCGGATGGAGACGGGGGGTTACTCGCCGCTCCTCGGGGGGGAAGGAGAGCAGACGTTCATCCTTTCTTTTTTTTCTGACTGAGAGACGACGGCGAGGCGCTCGGTAAAAGAAGACGAGGAACAATCCCCGAGAGGCCGATGACGAACTTTCGCCGAAAAGGTAAACGCCGTTTATCGTTTATCGTTGGCGTCCTCGCCGCGTGTTCGTCGTTCCTCGGCCACGGGGAGAGGAACGTGTCGTTGGATATAATCAGCTGACGTTGCTGTTGTCAACAAGGCGAGGGCCGGATCCTCGCCAACACGTCAACACGTTGGTCGTGTTTTAAACTTTTGAGTGTTTACTTCCTGTTATCTGTGTGTTTTAAGTCTCAGCGCCTCCTGCTGGATGACAGTATTATTGTTTTGGGAGCGGCTCTGCAGTGCCCCCCCCCCCCCCTTCCCCTCCGTCCACGCAGCCATTTTATATGGTGGAAATATGCAAATGTTGTTTAGGGTCCAGAGCTCGTTGTTGTGCTTCATTCAAAAGAGTAAACAACAACTAAAAAAAATGCTAAGAACCACAAATAAATATCGTTTTAATATCGTCGACATTTCCTTCACACGATGAACTTAGAGCGACAAATATATCGTAAAAATGGCTTTTAAGCAAATAGTTTCATTTCAGCTCTTAACTTTTTGTTTTTCTGTAATTAAGTAAATAAATAAATCTTTCCGTCTGTATTTAAATTTAATGTTTTTCATCACATAAAGATTTAAACCTTCCATCTTGTGATTTGAATGTCCTGGATGAATAATTTGGGTCCTAAACGTTAAACTACTGACAGATTTACATCAGAAAGTCAACAGTTTATATTGTGTGAGTAAGAAATTACATTTGTTTGTTTTGTATTTGTTAAATATCAGAATGTTGTTAAAGGTCAAAAGTTCGTCTTCAAATGATCACATATACTAAAAACCATCTTCATCGTCGTTGTCTTCATCGTCGTCTTCACTTCCTTCAGATTCTGTAACTTATTAATTGTGAGATCTGAGGACGTGTCAGTGAATCCGATTGTTGTTGTTGTTGTTGTTGTGTTCCTGAAGACCTGTCGTAACCTGGCGCCCTGTGCAGCTGTCTGTGTCGTTGTGTCCATGAAGTTTATTTTGTATGATGTGGGCCGTCCCGCGTCGCTTGTTGTTTCTCTGTGAGAGATTTTATTAAGATTCCGTCTTTCTGTTGTTGTTGTTGTGGTTTTGTGTTTGGATATTGTAAACAGAGTATGAATAAAGGTTTTATCTTCTACCAACGACCACGGAGACGTTTCACGTCTCGCTTCGTCTTCTCTGCGTCTTGTGAAAACGGTGAGTTTATAAACAACAACAAACATACACACACATACACACACACACACACATGCATACAAAAACACACATACACACAAACAAATATATACACACACACAAACATATACACAAACACATACACACAAATATACACACACTCACACAGACATACACACACACACACACACTCATATCTAGTGTGTAGTGCCGGTTCCCGTCTTGAAACCACAGTGTCTTATTTTTAAATTATTCAACAACAACAAATATATAAACTAAATAAATATACATATATATATATATATAAACATACAGGACTGTCTCAGAAAATTAGAATATTGTGATAAAGTTCTTTATTTTCTGTAATGCAATTAAAAAAACAAAAATGTCATGCATTCTGGATTCATTACAAATCAACTGAAATATTGCAAGCCTTTTATTCTTTTAATATTGCTGATTATGGCTTACAGCTTAAGAAAACTCTAAAATCCTATCTCATAACATTTTAATATTTCCTCAGACCAAGTAAAAAAAAAGATTTATAACAGCTGAGTGTTTGTCAAGGCTCAGGAAACCCTTGCAGGTGTTTCGAGTTAATTAGACAATTCAAGTGATTTGTTTAATACCCTACTAGTATACTTTTTCATGATATTCTAATATTTAGAGATAGGATATTTGAGTTTTCTTAAGCTGTAAGCCATAATCAGCAATAAATCAGAATAAAAGGCTTGCAATATTTCAGTTGATTTGTAATGAATCCAGAATGCATGACATTTTTGTTTTTTTAATTGCATTACAGAAAATAAAGAACTTCATCACAATATTCTAATTTTCTGAGACAGTCCTGTATATATTATATTATATATATGTATGTTTATACACGTGCACACTGGATGCAAACTGGAAACCACATGTGAAAACAAAAAACATTTTTGTTTTGTTAGCCAGAGGTATTGGCTAACTACAGACCGATCTCTAACCTCCCCTTCCTCTCCAAGATCCTTGAGAAAGTGGTCGCAAATCAGTTGTGCGACTTTCTACATCATAATAGTTTATTTGAGAAATTTCAATCAGGATTTAGAAAACACCACAGCACCGAGACGGCACTGGTGAAAATTACAAATGACCTCTTAATGGCAGCAGATAAAGGACTCCTCTCTGTCCTGGTCTTGTTAGACCTTAGTGCTGCATTCGACACCATTGACCATGACATCCTGTTACAGAGACTGGAGCAGTCGATTGGCATTTCAGGCACGGCACTAATTTGGTTTAAATCCTATTTATCAGATCGATCTCAGTTTGTATTTGTAAACGATGACGCCTCGATAACCACCAACGTTAATCACGGAGTTCCACAAGGTTCTGTGCTTGGACCAATTTTATTTACCTTATACATGCTTCCTTTGGGCAATATTATCAGGAAACACTCCATAAACTTTAATTGTTATGCAGATGACACTCAACTATATTTATCGATAAAACCAGAGGAGAGCAACCAACTCTGTAAAATTCAAGCATGTCTTAAAGACATAAAACATGGATGACCTGCAACTTCTTGATGTTAAACTCAGACAAAACCGAAGTAATTTTAATCGGCCCTGAGCACCTCAGAGATCAATTATCTGGTGATGTGGTTTCTGTAGACGGCATTGCCCTGGCATCCAACACCACTGTAAAGAATCTTGGCGTTATCTTTGATCGGGACTTGTCCTTTAACTCCCACGTAAAGCAAATCTCAAGGACTGCATTCTTTCATCTACGTAATATTTCAAAGATCAGGCACATCTTGTCTCAAAAAGATGCAGAAAATTGGTTCACGTTCGTTACTTGAGACTGGATTACTGCAACTCCTTATTAGCAGGCTGCTCTAATAAATCTCTTAGGTCCCTCCAGTTGATCCAGAATGCTGCAGCTCGTGTTCTCACTAAAACTAAG
This sequence comes from Pseudoliparis swirei, assembly GCF_029220125.1. Taxonomy (NCBI): domain Eukaryota; kingdom Metazoa; phylum Chordata; class Actinopteri; order Perciformes; family Liparidae; genus Pseudoliparis; species Pseudoliparis swirei. Next base: position 27,184,782 of record NC_079406.1, read on the forward strand.
AAAGAGATCACATCACTCCTGCACTAGCTGCTCTGCACTGGCTCCCAGTAAAATCAAGAATCACTTTTAAAATTCTTCTCTTAACCTACAAAGCCTTGATTGGTGATGCTCCATCATATCTTAAGGAGCTTGTCGTACCATATTGCCCCACTAGAGAGCTACGCTCACTAAATGCGGGACTACTTGTAGTTCCTAGAGTCTTAAAAAGTAGAATGGGAGCCAGAGCCTTTAGTTATCAAGCTCCTCTTTTATGGAACCAGCTTCCAATTTCAGTCCGGGAGGCAGACACAGTCACCTCGTTTAAGAGTAGACTTAAGACCTTCCTCTTTGACAGAGCTTATAGTTAGGGCTGAATCAGGTTCACCTGGTCCAGCCCCTTGATATGCTGCTATAGGCTTATAGCTGCCGGGGACGTTTTAGGATGCACTGAGTACCTATCTCCTCTTTTTTCTCTCCTTAAGGATGAATTTTCATCTCTCAATCACATGTTACTAACTCTGCTTTCTCCCCGGAAGTCCTTTTGACTTTACGTCTCATGGGGTCATCGGACCCTATGAGACGGCATAGATCCTATCTGCCTGATGGATCGTCTGGGTCGTGGAATTCCTGCTCATGACTACGCCACTGTCCTGTTGAGACTCCGCCCTCCTCCTCCCCACCGCCATCTGCCTGATGGATCGTGGAGGTCTCCATCGTGGAATATGCCTACTATGAACTATTCATACACTCTGTCATATTCATTGAATGTATTTTAACTCTAAATCTGTCCTTCTGTACACATTACATCTATTGCATCTGTCCATCCTAGGAGAGGGATCCTCCTCTGTTGCTCTCCTCCAGGTTTCTTCCCTTTTTTTCCCCCTGAAGGGTTATTTGGGAGTTTTTCCTGGTCCGATGTGAGGTTTTGGGGCAGGGATGTCTATGTGTACAGATTGTAAAGCACTCCGAGACAAATTTGTAATTTGTGAAATTGGGCTATACAAATAAACTGAATTGAATTGAATTGAATTTTTGTGTGTGTTGTTGTTGTTGTAGTGTTGTTGACTTCTGTAGAAGTGTTGTTGTTGTTGACTTCCTGAAAGTCAACTTCCTCTCAGGTGAGAATTGAAAACATGAAACTAAATAAAAACTCCACCCCAAAAAAGAAGGGGCAACTTTTAGGGATCCTCTGATCGCTCACCCGGCGTTGTTGACCTCAGTTTTGTTTGTTTGTTTGTGTTGATCAACAGTCGTCCTCTCAGGTGAGTCTCAGGTGAGTCCCTCGCGCTCTCCTCGGGTCGTGAAGCCTCAGAAGTCGCCGAGCAGAGCGCGTCCCCGATCTGCCGATAAGAGTTATTTATGCATGAGGCCCGGGAGACGGTACGCGGGGGGACACACACACACACACACACACACACACACAATGTGGGACCAGTGCCAACGGTCCCCATCCATCACCCAGTTGACTCCTGCCAGGAGGTTATTTACACGTCTGCATCTATGAATGTGCTCTTAGTGGGTCAGTCTGGGGGTTGACAGGCAATGCATTATGGGTAAAACAAAGAGGTCACCGGTAGGGATGGGCGATATGGCCTAAAATCCATATTGCGATATACATTGCAGCTATTGCGATAACGATATATATCACGATATATACTGTAAATCATAATAGAACCATTTCAGAACAGGTTACATAGACTCTAAGGAAAGCCAAACTGCTAAATGTATAAAACAAAAGAAGAAAGAAACTTAGTATGTCGTTTTGAGAACATTTATTGTGCACATACAATTTTGAAATGAACATGAAATTAGTATAATACATTTTTTGAATAAAGAATACACTTCCAGTATAAGGGACATATATGTCAACTAAAGAACATGTTTAATTTCAAGTATAAAATTTCTTAACAGTAGTGCCATAGACAGTAAAAAGTGCAAAAACCGTGCAGAACGCACCAAATGTAGGTAAAAAGATGCAAAGAACAGAAAAACAACAAATCTTAGGAATGGGAACTCACTGAGATTTTGTGTTTACACCGTTTTTCAGTTGTTACAGGTCTAAAGATTATTCGCCAGGAACACAAGCTTGTCCACAGTCTCTGGCTTCAACAGAGACCGATGGCATGTAACTATGTTACCACCAATGCTAAATGCCCTTTCAGAAGGAGCACTTGTGGCCGGGATGCAGAGATATTTCTGGGCGAGTCTTGCCAACCTTGGAAAATTAGTTTGGTACAGCCGCCACCAGTCCAGTGGGTCAGTCTCTCCATCAACCTGCATTGTCTGCAGGTAACTTTTCAGCTCCACTTCGATGGCCTTTCTGTCAGCGAGCGGCTGTGCCATCGGAGGCCTTTTTGAAAAGCTTCCCAGGCTCCGTTTCACCCTCTTGGCTTGCCTCTCAACAGGTACATCAGCAGCTTCAGCACCGTCAGCTGCAACTTCTGTGTTTGTGTGTGGCTCTGTGACCATTGGAGCTTGCACCTCCAACAGTGACTGAATTTCTGCCACCGCTCTGGTCTTCATGAACTCCTGGCGGTCATCAGCTATATATGTATCTTTGAACCGTGGGTCGACCAAGGAGGCCATATCCAGAAGGTCAACCGTTTCTGGGTCCGAGTACTTCTCGTTGAGGTACTCCAGGATGATTTTTTTCATGTCCTTGGTCAGCTCAGTGTCATCTTCAGCTGCAGCAAGAACAGTGTTATTAAAAAGATGGAGAACAGGTTTGATGTAGGACACACTGACATACTGTTCCCCAGACAGCGCGTCTGTGAATTCCAGCAGTGGGCCGAGGGTCTTGCTTACAGATTCCAAGACATCTGTATCTTGCCAAGTGGGTACCAGGTGCCTGGTTTTCCTGTTTGCCCTCAGTACCTGTGATAGGGCCTTCTCTTGTTCTAGCATCCTCTGGATCATCATCTGGCGTGAACCCCACCTTGTTGGTGTTTCTGTGATGAGTCGATGTAAGGAAGATTGTGTTCTGCCTGGGCTTTCTTCAACTCTTTTCTTCTATTCCAAGAGTGTGAAAAGGAACTCACAATCTTCTTGCACAAGGCTACCGTGGTCGATTCGGGGTCTTTCACGCTTTTTCTGTTGACAAATTTGTAAGATATTATTAGTTAATTTAATCTATAATACACACACACACCCACACCCACTGCGCGTCGGGTCCGGTTCGCCCTGTCAGTGCTTATTTTCCCGATAATGACCGGCGTTCTGGACAACATTATCCTTACATATATCATATAAGTCAAGACCAACATAACAGCGCGAGAGACATACGAACGTACGCTCACCACTTTTGTGAATGCCATATATAGGCCTACAGTAGCTTACATTAAGATTGCATGATAGGAATAGATCTATTCCGATTAGAAATATAATCGGATCAGAAGGGTCCATTTAAATTTTGCTATCTCATGTTAAAATATTATTATATTATGGACAAAATGTTTTAACCTACCGATGGCAAGGTGCAACCTGTGTCCGAAGCATTACAGCCTGGTCCAATCATTCAGAGACGCGGCCTTGACCACGTTCGATCCATTATCTGTAGTGATGCACACTTGGCGTTCTTCTTTAAAACCCCATGACTCAAGCGCTTCCTTGAGTCCTTGTGCTATCTCCTCGGCCGTATGTTCAGAGGGGAAGTACGACGTCTGCAAACACCGGCTGCCAAGATTCCAATCGTCCGTTATATAGTGAATGGTCAGGCTGAGGTAAGGCTCCATGGTACGGCTCGACCACAGGTCTGTTGTAGTGGCAGTATTTCAAGTCACACAGCTCTTTTTCAACCTTTTCGCGGAGCTCGGCATACAATTTTGGCATCTCTGTTTCTGTAAAGTATTTGCGGCTAGGCACCTCGTATCGTGGATCAATAGCTCTGATCATGGCCTTAAAGCCGCCTCTCTACTGCTTGAAAGGGGACCATGTCCTTACACAAGTAGACCCCTATGGCCCTTGTAATTTCCATCCATCGCGGGCTCTTCCTATTGTAAGGTGTTCCCTTTGAAAATGATTGTTGGATGGAGGACTGGATCGGTTCCTGTTTTTTCTTTACTGCGTTCTTCGGACTTGAGCTTGGGGTTGGCTGCATTGCCTGGCTCTCATGGTATTCACCGATATGTTTCGTTTTGAGGTGGTAAAACAGGTTAGTCGTGTTACCGCTCTTAGCCAGAATTGTTGCCCCACACACTCTACAGAGTATAGCTTGCTGCTGCTCGTCGGTCCGCTTAAATCCGAACCAATTCCAAATGATGGAAGTTGCACCTTTCTTTTTCACCAGCTCCTCCGTTTGGCTTTCAGCCATATTTACTTAGATGATGATGCGTTGATGCCGGTCGCAGCTCGTGGCTCTTTTTAAATTTCGCGGGTCGCGGACGATGCGTTGCAGACGGTTGCAGCTCGTTGTCACGGTCGCGACCGTGTCACCGGGCTTGACGCGGTGGGGGGCGTGGCTTCGGACTCCGCTGCCGCGCGGCGCACACCGGCAAGCAATCACAAATCAACGGGACTATAAGAACCCCAGCTTGACACCCACGAGTTGTGGGATCATTGTACTATTGTCACATGCGTTATTGTTATACGCCAGAGGATTACTCGTTCCGTCAGCAGCCAGCCGATCATCCGTCTGCCTAGTGCCTACCCGTTCCTGCCTCGCGCCTCCCGCGATCACCGCCCGTCCCGCTGGGTCCACATCCGCTGGGTCCACATCCTGTACACATCGTGACACTCGTGGCACTTTATATTTCGCGGGTCATGGATAGATCGCGTCAAACATGCAATATCGCGATAGAGCAATATAACTAAGATCTCTATCGTAGGCCATTTTTTATCGTTTATATCGTATATCGTTTATATCGCGCATTCCTAGTCACCGGTTGGTTCGGGTCGCTTTGTTGTTGTTTTTCTTTTCACCGGCGACCCAAAAAATCCAATATTTGTGTTGAATATCATCCGATAACATCACAGGTCCATGAGAGGCTTGTTCCACCATCACAGGCCTTCAAAATAAAATGTTTAACCATCACAGGCCTTCAAAAAAAAAATGTCCACCATCACAGGCCTTCAAAATAAAATGTTCCACCATTACAGGCCTTCAAAATAAAAAATTTACAAGCACAGGCCTTCAAAATAAAATGTTTCACCATCACAGGCCTTCAAAATAAAATATTTCACCATCACAGGCCTTCAAAATAAAATGTTTCACCATCACAGGCCTTCAAAATAAAATGTTCCACCATCACAGGCCTTCAGAATAAAATCTTTCATCATCACAGGCCTTCAAAATAAAATGTTCCACCATGTTCCGCCAACCGAGCTCCGTCGCCAACCGAGCTCCGCCCCCCTCCGTCGCCAACCGAGCTCCGTCGCCAACCGAGCTCCACCCCCCTCCGAGCTCCGCCCCCCTCCGTCGCCAACCGAGCTCCGCACCCTCCTTCGCCAACCGAGCTCCGCCCCCCTCCTTCGCCCACCGAGTTCCGCCCCCCTCCTTCGCCAACCGAGCTCCGCCCCCCTCCGTCGCCCACCGTGCTCCGCCCCCCTCCTTCGCCAACCGAGCTCCGCCCCCCTCCGAGCTCCGCCCCCTTCCGTCGCCTACCGTGCTCCGCCCCCCTCCGAGCTCCGCCCCCCTCCGTCGCCAACCGAGCTCCGTGATATGTTCGTCATGAAGGTGGAAAACGTTTCGTTAATGCCGTCGAAATCCTAAATGAAGGCTGGAGCAAGCCGCTCACCCGTCATGTGTCAAAAGACACGCTCACTCCTGTGTGTAGTTATGTGTGTCCTTATCGTAACAAAACAACAGGTAACAGTCATGTTTAATCTGGACAGTGAGTGCTGCACAGGGTAGAGTATAGTTACGAGGATATATGTTGATCCGTAGTCTCGAATATAAAACATAAGAGATGTGAAGACAGCACAGAGTCTTGTTGTGGTATCACAACTTAATCTGAGTCGATCAGTTTCCCAGTTGACAGCGGTGGGCGAGCTGGGTGTAAACAACGGGCTACATGCTTCATTACACACTGTATTAAGAGTAAACTGGTCTCACATCGACTTGACGTCAGATAACGACGTATAACATAAATATCAGACTGACAACAAGAGCATTTTGTCAAGTATTTATTGAAGTTAGTCGTATATTGAACAGGCACCAGCAGAGTCACCTACTTTGTCCTCGCTCCGTGTCCTCGGCGTCTCAACTACAGCCTCCTGAACAGGTATCACATTTTACAGCAAAGTCATCCGTGTTTAGTCTTTAAAACATTAGCGTTACATAAAAAGAACGTGACAGAGGCTAAGCGATGGAAATGTGCATTTCCTAGTTAGTCAGACGGGTCCTGAGAGGCAACTCGAGGCCACTCCTACGGCACATCTGCCTCATGCACGCGTACCAAAACCAGTTAATTCAAAAACCAGTTAATACCGCACACCGGCTCTTCTCCCGCGGCAACACGGCGTGCTACGTGGCGCTGGTGTGGGCGCTCGCCGTCCTCGCCGTCGCGCCCAACTGGTCGGTGGGCTCGCTGCGGTACGACCCGCGCGTACTCCTGCACCTTCGGCGAGCTCGCCGTACACCGTCGCCGTGGCGGCGGTGCACTTCGTGGCGCCCGTCGGCGTCGTCGGCTACTGCTACCTGCGCATCTGGATCCTGGTCCTGCGGGCGCGGCGCCGCGTGAAGCCGGACTCGCGACCGAAGATCAAGCCGCACGACGTCCGCAGCTTCCTCACCGTGTTCGTGGTGATGCTGAAGATGGAGCCGATGACGCTGAGGCCCATCAGGAAGCCGCTGACCTGGCAGTGGGCGTCGCCGGCGATCCAGCCGTCGTGGAAGATGGCGGTGAGCACCAGCGGGTAGAGGTAGAGCGCCACCACCAGGTCGGCGAGCGCCAGGCTCACCACGAAGGCGTTGCCTGCAGAGGGAGGGAGGCGTGGAGATCACACCGTTGGGGCTCGGGGAGCTTGCGGTGGCCGGATGGTGGCCTCACGCTGCCCCCTGCTGGACATCCTCAGGATCACTCTTCACTTATTTCACGCACCGCATGAAGTTCATAACGATGAGTTGTTCCCCAGGAGGAGGAGGAGGAGGAGGAGGAGGAGGACTGAGCTCTCTGATTGGTTGTGAAGTCTTTGCCTCCTGTGGCGCTTGTAGCTTTGATAATAATAATTTCTGTTTCACAATTCCTTATTTATTAAATACATTTCATATTTATTCGGGAAAAATATCTCATTTATTGTTATATCGAATTTCAATTGTTTTCACGTGATACTTATCAGATAAAATGATGGGGGGCGGAGCGTTGACGACGGAGGCGGAGCTCGGGTGGGCGAGGGGGGCGGAGCTCGGTGGCGCGAGGGGGCGAGCTCGTTGGCGGAGAGGCGGAGCTGGGTGGGCGAAGGAGGGGGGCGGAGCTCGGTTGGCGAAGGAGGGGGGCGGAGCTCGGTGGGCGTCAGAGCTCGGTTGGCGACGGAGGGGGGCGGAGCTCGGAGGCGGGGAGGAGGCGGAGCTCGAGGGGCGGAGCTCGGTTGGTGACGGAGGGGCGGAGCTCGGTGGGCGAAGGGGGTGAGCTCGGTTGGCGAAGGAGGCGGAGCTCGGTGGGCGGAGGGGCGGAGCTCGGTTGGGCGGAGGGGGGCGGGAGGCGGAGGGGGCGGAGCTCGCTGGCGAAGGAGGGCGGAGCTCGGTGGGCGGAGGCGGAGCTCGGTGGGCGAGGAGGGGCGGAGCTCGGTGGGCGAGGAGGCGGAGCTCGGTGGGCGACAGGGGCGGAGCTCGGTTGGGGGCGGCGAGCTCGTGGCGAGGGGCGGAGCTCGGTTGGCGAGGAGGGGCGGAGCTCGGTTGGCGAGGAGGGGCGGAGCTCGGTTGGCGGGCGGAGAGGAGGCGGAGCTCGGTTGGCGAAGGAGGGGCGGAGCTCGGTTGGAGGAGGTGGAGCTCGGTTGGCGAGGCGAGGGGCGGAGCTCGGTTGGCGAGGAGGGGCGGAGCTCGTTGGCGAAGGAGGCGGAGCTCGGTTGGCGAGGAGGCGGAGCTCGGTGGGCGGAGGGGCGGAGCTCGGAGGGGGGCGGAGCTCGGTTGGCGACGGAGCTCGGTTGGCGACAGAGGGGGACGGAGCTCGGAGGGGGGCGGAGCTCGGTTGGCGAAGGAGGGGGGCGGAGCTCGGAGGCGGAGCTCGGTGGCGGGAGGCGGAGCTCGGTTGGCGATGGAGGGGGGCGGAGCTCGGTTGGCGATGGAGGGGGGCGGAGCTCGGTTGGCGATGGAGGGGGGCGGAGCTCGGTTGGCGGAGGGAGGCGGAGGAGGGGCGGAGCACGGTGGCGAGGGGGCGGAGCTCGGTTGGGAGGAGGCGGAGTTCGGTGGGTGACGGAGGGGGGCGGGGCTCGGGCGACGGAGGGGGGCGGAGCTCGGTGGGCGACGGAGGGCAGAACTCGGTTGGCGAAGGAGGGGCAGAACTCGGTTGGCGAAGGAGGGGGGCGGAGCTCGGTTGGCGGAGCGGAGCTCGGTGGGCGGAGGGGGGCGGAGCTCGGTTGGGAAGGAGGCGGAGCTCGGAGGGGCGAAGGGAGGCGGAGCTCGGTTGGCGAAGAGGGGGCGGAGCTCGGTTGGCGAAGGAGGGGGGCGGAGCTCGGTGGGCGAAGGAGGCGGAGCTCGGAGGCGGGCTCGGTTGGGCGGAGCTCGGTTGGCGACAGAGGGGCGGAGCTCGGAGGGGGCGGAGCTCGGTGGCGAAGGAGGCGGAGCGAGCGGAGGGGGCTCGGTTGGCGGAGGCGGAGCTCGTTGGCGGAGCGAGGGGCGGGCTCGGTGGGCGAGGGGGCGGAGCTCGGTGGGAGGGGGCGGAGCTCGGTGGGTGACAGAGGGGGGTGGAGCTCGGTGGGCGACAGAGGGGGGCGGAGCTCGGTGGGTGAAAAAAAAACTTAAACTTTTTTTTTCACGAGACGTTAATTCCAAGTTATGAAACTTAATTTAAATCCAAACTATGTTAATTTAACTACTCTAAAATTAAAACCGAAAATTAGCTAAATATCTTGTAAACATACGTCGTGAACTTAGTGTTTCAAACCAGATGTATTTTTAATTCATTATTTACCTGAGATCTGCCAGTGTTTTGGTACATTATGTAAAAATAAAGTTAAATGAAACCAGGAGTTGAAAATTATCTCCTCCTCCTCCTCAGAAAATAAATACTGCTTCTGTCCACAAGGCACAAAAACACAACAGTTTTCTGTAAGCAACTACCTAAAAGAAAGAAGAAGACAGAAACGCTTTTGAATGTTATTTATTCATGAAGGAATTAAGAAATGAAACTGCACTAAAATTACATTTTAATGTTTATCCGTTTTAATAAATTTTGCAGCTTTTGAACTGTTGCTTTCGGATTAGTTGCCTGAAAACTATGTTAAGTAAAGGTTTCCACCGTCAGTGAAGGCGAGCAGAGAGAAGTGTCCAGTGGAGAATCTCTATTATATCTATAGATATATGCATATCAGGGACCAGGAGAATAACGAGTACATACAAGGCGTCCACATCGTGTGTTTGGACGTTACATGAGCAACAAATGGATATTTACACTAAGCGACGCCAGCTTTCACATGAGGGGCCACATCGAAAACAACAACAACAACAAATTTGTTTCCGGCCACGAACACTGAAGACGACAACAGAGCAGAAACTGAAGAAGAAACTTATCGTGTTGGCGTCACTAAAGTTTATGATTTAATACCTCGGTTTGGAAATGAAATGTTACAAGCAGAGCGTCCCGGTAATCAAACCAGAACGACGTGTTCGAGGTTCAGCTGCGTTAAAAAAAATACATGTTGAAAGAGAAAATTATCACCAAAAAAATATTAAAATATAAGTACCTGACCCGTGAATGTGGTCAATACATTATAACATTGGGAAAAAATAAGGAATTGAATAACAAAAAGTTGTGAAGCTACATTTATTATTTTTAAAGTGATATATTTTAATTATTTCATGTTTGGTTGAGAAAAGGTGATTTTTGTTCTGGGGTTGAGCATCAGTGAGTTTTTATTAATCTGGGTTCTCATAAAATCCTGGTTTCTTATTTGTGCAAAAAAAAAACATGTCAACCAAAAATATGTTTATGACAGAATGAGGAAAAGAAATTTAAAAAAATATAATATACAGTAAAATATAAATATCTCATGAACAAGTTTCCAGTCGACTCCTTCTTGAGCCCGATGTTCCAGCATTATGCGATTTTGGGGCATTACGACAACAACAACAACAACAACGCCACTCTGACCCTCCCTCAATATATTAAAATAATTGTGTTGCTTTTATGTACATAAAGGAAATCAAGAATCACTCTCCAGCATCCTATGATTGCATCATCTGAAGCCGGCAGTCTTCCTTAAATGTGATATACGTCTATTCTTTCATCGTGAACACGTACGGACGCGTCTGGGTCGTGGAATTCCTGCTCATGACTACGCCACTGTCCTGTTGAGACTCCGCCCACTCCTCCTCCCCACCGCCATCTGCCTGATGGATCGTGGAGGTCTCCATCGTGGAATATGCCTACTATGAACTATTCATACACTCTGTCATATTCATTGAATGTATTTTAACTCTAAATCTGTCCTTCTGTACACATTACATCTATTGCATCTGTCCATCCTAGGAGAGGGATCCTCCTCTGTTGCTCTCCTCCAGGTTTCTTCCTTTTTCCCCTGAAGGGTTATTTGGGAGTTTTTCCTGGTCCGATGTGAGGTTTTGGGGCAGGGATGTCTATGTGTACAGATTGTAAAGCACTCCGAGACAAATTTGTAATTTGTGAAATTGGGCTATACAAATAAACTGAATTGAATTGAATTGAATTTTTGTGTGTGTTGTTGTTGTTGTAGTGTTGTTGACTTCTGTAGAAGTGTTGTTGTTGTTGACTTCCTGAAAGTCAACTTCCTCTCAGGTGAGAATTGAAAACATGAAACTAAATAAAAACTCCACCCCAAAAAAGAAGGGGCAACTTTTAGGGATCCTCTGATCGCTCACCCGGCGTTGTTGACCTCAGTTTTGTTTGTTTGTTTGTGTTGATCAACAGTCGTCCTCTCAGGTGAGTCTCAGGTGAGTCCCTCGCGCTCTCCTCGGGTCGTGAAGCCTCAGAAGTCGCCGAGCAGAGCGCGTCCCCGATCTGCCGATAAGAGTTATTTATGCATGAGGCCCGGGAGACGGTACGCGGGGGGACACACACACACACACACACACACACACACAATGTGGGACCAGTGCCAACGGTCCCCATCCATCACCCAGTTGACTCCTGCCAGGAGGTTATTTACACGTCTGCATCTATGAATGTGCTCTTAGTGGGTCAGTCTGGGGGTTGACAGGCAATGCATTATGGGTAAAACAAAGAGGTCACCGGTAGGGATGGGCGATATGGCCTAAAATCCATATTGCGATATACATTGCAGCTATTGCGATAACGATATATATCACGATATATACTGTAAATCATAATAGAACCATTTCAGAACAGGTTACATAGACTCTAAGGAAAGCCAAACTGCTAAATGTATAAAACAAAAGAAGAAAGAAACTTAGTATGTCGTTTTGAGAACATTTATTGTGCACACATACAATTTTGAAATGAACATGAAATTAGTATAATACATTTTTTGAATAAAGAATACACTTCCAGTATAAGGGACATATATGTCAACTAAAGAACATGTTTACTTTCAAGTATAAAATTTCTTAACAGTAGTGCCATAGACAGTAAAAAGTGCAAAAACCGTGCAGAACGCACCAAATGTAGGTAAAAAAAAGATGCAAAGAACAGAAAAACAACAAATCTTAGGAATGGGAACTCACTGAGATTTTGTGTTTACACCGTTTTTCAGTTGTTACAGGTCTAAAGATTATTCGCCAGGAACACAAGCTTGTCCACAGTCTCTGGCTTCAACAGAGACCGATGGCATGTAACTATGTTACCACCAATGCTAAATGCCCTTTCAGAAGGAGCACTTGTGGCCGGGATGCAGAGATATTTCTGGGCGAGTCTTGCCAACCTTGGAAAATTAGTTTGGTACAGCCGCCACCAGTCCAGTGGGTCAGTCTCTCCATCAACCTGCATTGTCTGCAGGTAACTTTTCAGCTCCACTTCGATGGCCTTTCTGTCAGCGAGAGCGGCTGTGCCATCGGAGGCCTTTTTGAAAAAGCTTCCCAGGCTCCGTTTCACCCTCTTGGCTTGCCTCTCAACAGGTACATCAGCAGCTTCAGCACCGTCAGCTGCAACTTCTGTGTTTGTGTGGCTCTGTGACCATTGGAGCTTGCACCTCCAACAGTGACTGAATTTCTGCCACCGCTCTGGTCTTCATGAACTCCTGGCGGTCATCAGCTATATATGTATCTTTGAACCGTGGGTCGACCAAGGAGGCCATATCCAGAAGGTCAACCGTTTCTGGGTCCGAGTACTTCGTTGAGGTACTCCAGGATGATTTTTTTCATGTCCTTGGTCAGCTCAGTGTCATCTTCAGCTGCAGCAAGAACAGTGTTATTAAAAAGATGGAGAACAGGTTTGATGTAGGACACACTGACATACTGTTCCCCAGACAGCGTCTGTGAATTCCAGCAGTGGGCCGAGGGTCTTGCTTACAGATTCCAAGACATCTGTATCTTGCCAAGTGGGTACCAGGTGCCTGGTTTTCCTGTTTGCCCTCAGTACCTGTGATAGGGCCTTCTCTTGTTCTAGCATCCTCTGGATCATCATCTGGCGTGAACCCCACCTTGTTGGTGTTTCTGTGATGAGTCGATGTAAGGGAAGATTGTGTTCTGCCTGGGCTTTCTTCAACTCTTTTCTTCTATTCCAAGAGTGTGAAAAGGAACTCACAATCTTCTTGCACAAGGCTACCGCGGTCGATTCGGGGTCTTTCACGCTTTTTCTGTTGACAAATTTGTAAGATATTATTAGTTAATTTAATCTATAATACACACACACACCACACCCACTGCGTCGGGGTCCGGTTCGCCCTGTCAGTGCTTATTTTCCGATAATGACCGGCGTTCTGGACAACATTATCCTTACATATATCATATAAGTCAAGACCAACATAACAGCGAGAGACATACGACGTCGCTCACCACTTTTGTGAATGCCATATATAGGCCTACAGTAGCTTACATTAAGATTGCATGATAGGAATAGATCTATTCCGATTAGAAATATAATCGGATCAGAAGGGTCCATTTAAATTTTGCTATCTCATGTTAAAATATTATTATATTATGGACAAAATGTTTTAACCTACCGATGGCAAGGTGCAACCTGTGTCCGAAGCATTACAGCCTGGTCCAATCATTCAGAGACGCGGCCTTGACCACGTTCGATCCATTATCTGTAGTGATGCACACTTGGCGTTCTTCTTTAAAACCCCATGACTCAAGCGCTTCCTTGAGTCCTTGTGCTATCTCCTCGGCCGTATGTTCAGAGGGGAAGTACGACGTCTGCAAACACCGCTGCCAAGATTCCAATCGTCCGTTATATAGTGAATGGTCAGGCTGAGGTAAGGCTCCATGGTACGCTCGACCACAGGTCTGTTGTAGTGGCGAAGTATTTCAAGTCACACAGCTCTTTTCAACCTTTTCGGAGCTCGGCATACAATTTTGGCATCTCTGTTTCTGTAAAGTATTTGCGGCTAGGCACCTCGTATCGTGGATCAATAGCTCTGATCATGGCCTTAAAGCCGCGCCTCTCTACTGCTTGAAAGGGGACCATGTCCTTACACAAGTAGACCCCTATGGCCCTTGTAATTTCCATCCATCGCGGGCTCTTCCTATTGTAAGGTGTTCCCTTTGAAAATGATTGTTGGATGGAGGACTGGATCGGTTCCTGTTTTTTCTTTACTGCGTTCTTCGGACTTGAGCTTGGGGTTGGCTGCATTGCCTGGCTCTCATGGTATTCACCGATATGTTTCGTTTTGAGGTGGTAAAACAGGTTAGTCGTGTTACCTCTTAGCCAGAATTGTTGCCCACACACTTTACAGAGTATAGCTTGCTGCTGCTCGTCGGTCCGCTTAAATCCGAACCAATTCCAAATGATGGAAGTTGCACCTTTCTTTTTCACCAGCTCCTCCGTTTGGCTTTCAGCCATATTTACTTAGATGATGATGCGTTGATGCGGTCGCAGCTCGTGGCTCTTTTTAAATTTCGCGGGTCGCGGACGATGCGTTGCAGACGGTTGCAGCTCGTTGTCACGGTCGCGACCGTGTCACCGGGCTTGACGGTGGGGGCGTGGCGGACTCCGCTGCCGCCGCATACACCGGCAAGCAATCACAAATCAACGGGACTATAAGAACCCCAGCTTGACACCCACGAGTTGTGGGATCATTGTACTATTGTCACATGCGTTATTGTTATACGCCAGAGGATTACTCGTTCCGTCAGCAGCCAGCCGATCATCCGTCTGCCTAGTGCCTACCCGTTCCTGCCTCGCGCCTCCCGCGATCACCGCCCGTCCCGCTGGGTCCACATCCGCTGGGTCCACATCCTGTACACATCGTGACACTCGTGGCACTTTATATTTCGGGTCATGGATAGATCGCGTCAAACATGCAATATCGCGATAGAGCAATATAACTAAGATCTCTATCGTAGGCCATTTTTATCGCTTATATCAGATATCGTTTATATCGCGCATTCCTAGTCACCGGTTGGTTCGGGTCGCTTTGTTGTTGTTTTTCTTTTCACCGGCGACCCAAAAAATCCAATATTTGTGTTGAATATCATCCGATAACATCACAGGTCCATGAGAGGCTTGTTCCACCATCACAGGCCTTCAAAATAAAATGTTTAACCATCACAGGCCTTCAAAAAAAAAATGTCCACCATCACAGGCCTTCAAAATAAAATGTTCCACCATTACAGGCCTTCAAAATAAAAAATTTACAAGCACAGGCCTTCAAAATAAAATGTTTCACCATCACAGGCCTTCAAAATAAAATATTTCACCATCACAGGCCTTCAAAATAAAATGTTTCACCATCACAGGCCTTCAAAATAAAATGTTCCACCATCACAGGCCTTCAGAATAAAATCTTTCATCATCACAGGCCTTCAAAATAAAATGTTCCACCATGTTCCGCCAACCGAGCTCCGTCGTCAACCGAGCTCCGCCCCCTCCGTCGCCAACCGAGCTCCGCCTCCTCCTTCGCCAGCCGGCTCACCCAGCCCCCCCTCCGTCGCCAACCAGCTCCGCACCCTCCGCCAACCGAGCTCCGCCCCCCTCCCTCGCCCACCGTGGTCCGCCCCTCCGTCGCCCACGGCTCCGCCCCCCTCCTTCGCCAACCGAGCTCCGCCCCCCTCCGAGCTCCGCCCCCTTCCGTCGCCTACCGTGCTCCGCCCCCCTCCGAGCTCCGCCCCCCTCCGTCGCCAACCGAGCTCCGTGATATGTTAGTCATGAAGGTGGAAAACGTTTCGTTAATGCCGTCGAAATCCTAAATGAAGGCTGGAGCAAGCTGCTCCCCCGTCATGTGTCAAAAGACACGCTCACTCCTGTGTGTAGTTATGTGTGTCCTTATCGTAACAAAACAACAGGTAACAGTCATGTTTAATCTGGACAGTGAGTGCTGCACAGGGTAGAGTATAGTTACGAGGATATATGTTGATCCGTAGTCTCGAATATAAAACATAAGAGATGTGAAGACAGCACAGAGTCTTGTTGTGGTATCACAACTTAATCTGAGTCGATCAGTTTCCCAGTTGACAGCGGTGGGCGAGCTGGGTGTAAACAACAGGCTACATGCTTCATTACACACTGTATTAAGAGTAAACTGGTCTCACATCGACTTGACGTCAGATAACGACGTATAACATAAATATCAGACTGACAACAAGAGCATTTTGTCAAGTATTTATTGAAGTTAGTCGTATATTGAACAGGCACCAGCAGAGTCACCTACTTTGTCCTCGCTCCGTGTCCTCGGCGTCTCAACTACAGCCTCCTGAACAGGTATCACATTTTACAGCAAAGTCATCCGTGTTTAGTCTTTAAAACATTAGCGTTACATAAAAAGAACGTGACAGAGGCTAAGCGATGGAAATGTGCATTTCCTAGTTAGTCAGACGGGTCCTGAGAGGCAACTCGAGGCCACTCCTACGGCACATCTGCCTCATGCACGCGTACCAAAACCAGTTAATTCAAAAACCAGTTAATACCGCACACCGGCTCTTCTCCCGCGGCAACACGGCGTGCTACGTGGCGCTGGTGTGGGCGCTCGCCGTCCTCGCCGTCGCGCCCAACTGGTCGGTGGGCTCGCTGCGGTACGACCCGCGCGTGTACTCCTGCACCTTCGGCGAGCTCGCCGTACACCGTCGCCGTGGCGGCGGTGCACTTCGTGGCGCCCGTCGGCGTCGTCGGCTACTGCTACCTGCGCATCTGGATCCTGGTCCTGCGGGCGCGGCGCCGCGTGAAGCCGGACTCGCGACCGAAGATCAAGCCGCACGACGTCCGCAGCTTCCTCACCGTGTTCGTGGTGATGCTGAAGATGGAGCCGATGACGCTGAGGCCCATCAGGAAGCCGCTGACCTGGCAGTGGGCGTCGCCGGCGATCCAGCCGTCGTGGAAGATGGCGGTGAGCACCAGCGGGTAGAGGTAGAGCGCCACCACCAGGTCGGCGAGCGCCAGGCTCACCACGAAGGCGTTGCCTGCAGAGGGAGGGAGGCGTGGGAGATCACACCGTTGGGGCTCGGGGAGCTTGCGGTGGCCGGATGGTGGCCTCACGCTGCCCCCTGCTGGACATCCTCAGGATCACTCTTCACTTATTTCACGCACCGCATGAAGTTCATAACGATGAGTTGTTCCCCGAGGAGGAGGAGGAGGAGGAGGAGGACTGAGCTCTCTGATTGGTTGTGAAGTCTTTGCCTCCTGTGGCGCTTGTAGCTTTGATAATAATAATTTCTGTTTCACAATTCCTTATTTATTAAATACATTTCATATTTATTCGGGAAAAATATCTCATTTATTGTTATATCGAATTTCAATTGTTTTCACGTGATACTTATCAGATAAAATGATGGGGGGCGGAGCTCGGTTGACGACGGAGGGGGCGGAGCTCGGTGGGCGAAGGAGGGGGGCGGAGCTCGGTTGGCGATGGAGGGGGGCGGAGCTCGGTTGGCGATGGAGGGGGGCGGAGCTCGGTTGGCGAAGGAGGGGGGCGGAGCTCGGTTGGCGAAGGAGGGGGGCGGAGCTCGGTGGGCGTCAGAGCTCGGTTGGCGGCGGAGGGGGCGGAGCACGGTAGGCGAAGGAGGGGCGGAGCGCGGAGGGGGGCGGAGCTCGGTTGGTGACGGAGGGGCGGAGCTCGGTGGGCGAGAGGGGAGCTCGGTTGGCGAAGGAGGGGGGCGGAGCTCGGTGGGCGACGGAGGGGGGCGGAGCTCGGAGGGGGGCGGAGCTCGGTTGGCGACGGAGGGGGGCGGAGCTCGGAGGGGGGCGGAGCTCGGTAAGCGAAGGAGGGGGGTGGAGCTCGGTGGGCGAAGGAGGGGGCGGAGCTCAGTGGGCGACAGAGGGGGGCGGAGCTCGGTGGGCGACATGGGGGCGGAGCTCGGTGGGCGAAGGAGGGGCGGAACTCGGTTGGCGAAAGGAGGCGGAGCTCGGTTGGCGAAGGAGGCGGAGCTCGGTTGGGCGACGGAGGGGCGGAGCTCGGAGGGGTGGAGCTCGGTTGGCGAAGGAGGCGGAGCTCGGTTGCGCGGAGGGGTGGAGCTTGGTTGGCGAGGAGGGGCGGAGCTCGGTTGGCGAAGGAGGGCGGAGATCGGTTGGCGACGGAGGGGCGGAGCTCGGTGGGCGAGGAGGGGCGGAGCTCGGTTGGCGAAGGAGGGGGGAACTCGGTTGGCGAAGGAGGGCGGAGCTCGGTGGGCGCGCGGAGGGGCGGAGCTCGGTTGGCGAAGGAGGGGCAGCTCGGTGGGCGGCGGAGAGGGGCGGAGCTCGGTTGGCGACGGAGGGGGGCGGAGCTCGGTTGGGCGGAGCTCGGTTGGCGGAGGGGCGGAGCTCGGTGGAGGGGCGGAGCTCGGTTGGCGACGGAGGGGCGGAGCTCGGTGGGTGGGCGGAGGGGGGCGGAGCTCGGTGGCGGGCGGAGGGGCGGAGCTCGGTTGGCGAAGGAGGGGGGCAGAACTCGGTTGATGAAGGAGGGGGGCGGAGCTCGGTGGGCGGCGGAGGGGGGCGGAGCTCGGTTGTCGAAGGAGGGGGGCGGAGCTCGGTTGGTGAAGGAGGGGGGCGGAGCTCGGTTGGCGAAGGAGGGGGGCGGAGCTCGGTGGGCGAAGGAGGGGGGCGGAACTCGGTTGGCGAAGGAGGGGGGCGGAGCTCGGTTGGCGATGGAGGGGGGCGGAGCTCGGTGGGCAAAGGAGGGGGGCGGAGCTCGGTTGGCGAGGGGGCGGAGCTCGGTTGGCGATGGAGGGGGGCGGAGCACGGTAGGCGAAGGAGGCGGAGCTCGGGGCGAGGGGCGGAACTCGGTTGGCGAAGGAGGGGGGCGGAGCTCGGTTGGCGAAGGAGGGGGGCGGGGCTCGGGCGACGGAGGGGGGCGGAGCTCGGTGGGCGACGGAGGGGGGCGGAGCTCGGTGGGTGACAGAGGGGGGTGGAGCTCGGTGGGTGACAGAGGGGGGCGGAGCTCGGTGGGTGACAGAGGGGGGTGGAGCTCGGTGGGTGACAGAGGGGGGTGGAGCTCGGTGGGCGACAGAGGGGGGCGGAGCCTGGGCCTCCAAGTGGGATTTAAAAGAAGAATTGACCTTGGAAGACGACCAAAGGAGGGAAAAGAAAAACAATTAAAGGATACTTTGTGAAGAAAAAAAAAAGAACACTTGGTATGAGAGAGGGAACAATAAGTGTCGTAGCTAAAGGTGAAGAAGAGGAGGAGACAAAGGGAATCGATGATGTCATGCAGTCGTCAGTGAAGCCTTCAGACAGCGAGGAGTATCTTAGTAACGTCTCTCATCACGACTCCCTGTGTAAAAAATGTGTTTTTCTTTATGTTTTCATATTTTAATTAGTCGTTGGGTTTTTTATAAACGTTGTGATCTTATTGATCTTGTGATTTTATCTCATCATAAAATCTTCTATGAATTAGTTTCAAGACAGAACAAAGAAACACTGACGTTTCTGAAGGACGGTTGGACGTTTCCAGAATCTGACCGCTGCTGAGAACACAAACAAAAAGGAATTTATTGAATAGAACAACAAATTGTCGCTTTTTTGAGAAAACATTCAAAAGTGACACATGCACATATTCCAACTTCGATATTTGAGCTGACCTCTGGTCGAGGCGACGGTGTTCTCGTGCTGTCGACCTGGTTGTTTACAGTTTCACATTTCAAACGCAGATAAGATGAATGTCGGCTCAGTAAAATCTTAACTTGGACTTACGGACTTTTTTTTTTTAAACAACTCATTCATGCTGAGCGTCATGCTGGATGTGTGAAAACACCAAAAACACCACCTCCTCACGTCTCGCTCAGAAATGTGGTCTGTAGTTGCAGTACTGGCTTTGGCCACACGGCGGGTTCCAATAATACATCCTTGGACACGAGGAAAAACTACGACTGTGAGACAAAAAGCTGAACACGCAATTCAACGTCATTTTAGAAATGACGGAAACTCAAATATGCACTCAAAGTTTCGCGCGCCCTGGAAATAAAAACCGGAGTACGAAGCGGCGGATGGGACGATCGTAGCGGCGGCCATTTTTACGTGTAGCCTACAGTTGCCATTTTAACCCGTTGTAGCAGCAATAAATAAAATTGTACAACATGACGCTTCATCGACACGCACACAGCGTGATCGCACATCGCTGTCGGCCAGATCAGCGACAACTTCTCCTGTGATCAATATTATCCGATGTAGCATGAGCGCGTGGTGGAATTAGCACGCCGGCTAGCGGGTTAGTAAGCTAGCTGGCCCGATTCCACCGCGCTAACGTCGCCGGCTGGTGGCGAGCGCCAGTCCGATTGGTCCTTTTCCCGCTCCGGAGGAGGACAAGCTAACATTAGCCTACCTAGCTAACGTCCTGTTTCCTGTAGCTATAGTTTCACAGATACACAAAACTGTCAAATTGATCATTTAAACTGATGAACAAAGTGATTCATTAAAAGGGGAAATTAGACCAAATAGGAAGCTTTGTCGTTTCTTTAACTGAAACGAGCAAAAAAGTTTTAGCATTTTGGGAAATGCGTTTATTACATTTCCTCGGCGACAGTATGAAATACTTTCAGTTTCATGTTGTACCTGCACTTTATTTTAAGTATAATAGTGAACCTTCAAGCTCAAATGGTTGTTTACAATTGTTTAAATACTGTTAAATAAGTTAAGTTTCGATATATTTTGAATGTGAAGCAGATTAAAACTAAAATATTGAACTTTAATCACGGAAACGTGTTGAAACGAGAGTTATTAGACGTCTCCAAAACGTCTTTTCACATGAAAATGACCAAAACCACGTCTAGCGGGTCACGGCCGGGTCGTCTGTGGAGCGCCGACCAATCACGTCTCTCCCCTCACTTCAGTTCAAAGGTTCTATCAAAGAGAAAATGGATGTTTAATAAATGAACTCGAGGTTTTTAGTCAAGATGAAACTCTCGGAAGCAAATATAATTGGCCCACTGAGGGATCAACACATCCTGACCTTTGACCTTTTTTTTGTGTGTGCTAAAAATCAATGCAATGGACTGAGCTTGTTGTTTGTGTGTTTGGAAAACAATTCATATATGTTTCAAATATATATATAAATAAATATAAATATATTTAAATTATGTATATATATATATATACTAGAGCTGTCAATCGATTTAAAAAAATTAACTAATTAATCGCACATTTTGAAATTGCGATTAATCGCAATTAAAAGTTAAAAGTTAAAAGTTCATTCTTTTTAAAGACAAAACTTCACACAGAGCTGTGTTTTCAAAGAGGCTCCTACCTATAAAGTGCCAGCGAGGTATTTAATATCGTGGATGATAAATTGTTTCTTCAGTGAAACATCAGATTAGTAAAAAAAAAAGTATATTGAGACCCCATTGGTCCTGTCATCTTTAACACTGAACAGCAGAACCAGTGGCCTTGGGAACTGACTGACATTCAAATATGTCACGTTAACCCTCTGGAGGCTGGGCTCATTTTATACATTTTACAAACAAAATTAAATTCACCGTTTAACCCTTGTGTTGCCTTCGGGTCATTTTGACCCGAATCAATATTACACCCTCCTGCCGCCTTCGGGTTAATTTGACCCCATTCAATGTTTAATGTCGGTGTTCTTTCGGTAGTCAACAAACAAACATAAAGTGCCTCACACTTAAACTTGGAAAACAATATTAATTCTAATAATTTTCTGGAGGTTTTAATTGCTGGTGTCAAATTGAAACCAAAGGGTAAAATATGTTAGTAAATATAAAGGTAACAGGAGGGTGAAACATTGAATCGGGTCAAAATGACCCAAAGGCGGGGGGGTTACATATTTAATCGGGTCAAAATGACCAAGGCAACACAAGGGTTAAAAGTGTTTCCTTCTTTTAAAGACAAAACTTCACACAGAGCTGTGTTTTCAAAGAGGCTCCTACATATACAGTGCCAGCGAGGTATTTAATATCGTGGATGATAAATTGTTTCTTCAGTGAAACATCAGATTAGTAAAAAAAATGAGGTATATTGAGACCCCATTGGTCCTGTCATCTTTAACATTGAACAGCAGCAGAACCAGTGGCCTTGGGAACTGACTGACATTCACATATGTCACGTTAACCCTCTGGAGGCTGTGGGCATTTTATACATTTTACAAAATAAATTAAATTCACCGTTTAAAGTCTTTTGCATGTGACACACCCCCACGTGTTATACATCAAACATTCCAGAACAATCTCAGCTCTGAAATGAGCCTCATTGTCCTCGCGCCGTGTCCTCTGGTTCTCTGACTGACAGGCTGCTAATGAGCCTCACCTGTGAGGTGGGAGGTCCTTTGTGATTTACTGAGTGTTCATTGGTTTTTCCCCCGAAATGTTGACAGACAAACGGATTGACCAATCACGTTGAAGGTTTCGTGTGTCGAGTTCTTTCCGCGCCGCGTCCCCCGACACGTCGCCCCTCTGTGCCTCTGTGTCTCAGAGGGGGAGACGGGAGGAAGGAGGAGCAGGAGGAAACCCGACTGATTCATCCACGAGTTAAACTGATTTCTGCTCCTTATTTTCGCGGAGAAATGATTGTTTTAAAAACGGAAACAGTGTCAAACCGTACTGCCGCGGTTTAAAAAATAAAAAAAATATTTGCGTTAATTGCGTTAAAATATTTAAGTGCGTTAACGCGGCCAAATTAATCGCATAGATTAACGCGTTAACGCTGACAGCCCTAATATATACATATATATATATAAATTATATATATATAAATAACAAAGCGTGAGAATGTTCTCCTTTCAAAACGCTGTTCTTTGCACACCGCCCTAAAGAATGTGTCCTGAATGTTTGTGACGAGACAAAAGAAACCAAACGAGACGTAAACAACACGTCTCAATAAAGAGTTCACTGTGAGCGTCTTTGTTCCCTGACAACGGCGTCTGAGTTTACTAGCTGCACTTGAACTTCACCTCAGGACCTCTGGGAAGTTTCAAGTTCCCCGAATACAGAAACGGATGTTTGATGAGAAGTTTCAATTTAACATTTTAAGGGACGAAATGTCCCGGGAGTCAAATATGAAACGCAGACGGATCGAACGTCTCGTCTCAGTCCTGAGAATCCAACCGCAGGACGACCTGCACGTCTTCAGGTGTGACCACGGAGAGGAGGAGAGGAAGAGGTGGAGAGGAAGAGCAGAGGAGGAGGAAGAGGTGGAGGGGGTGAGAGGAGATTCTTTCAGAATTGTCGACATTTTCCTAAAGAAATTGGGTTAAATGCAGAATCTGCATCACTTACTATATTACAACCCGTACTATAGAATATCTTACATATATTACGAATATCTTACACACATATATATCTAAATACATCAATATATACATATATATACACACATATATATATATACACACATAAATATATATATACACTCACACATATATATAAACATATATATACATACATGTATGTATATATATCTAAGTTTTTTTTAAATAAATACGTACCTTTTCTCCGTCTCTCCTTCCAGTCCATTCGGCCTCCGTCTCCTTTCCACCAATCAGGGAGCAGGAAGGATCCATGATGTGGATCACTGGACCGGCTTCTGGGCCTCAGAGCTCTGAGATCCCTTATTCACACTCTGCAGACTCAGAGGCTTCATATGATGTCTTGGTTGTTGTCGGCGTTAAACCCCTGAACGCCTCGTATTCACACCAAGAAATGGACAAAGTCAGAAAGTTACAAATTAATTACAAGTCTGCGATTGTGTGAAGATTAATCAGGAAGTCTGCGACGAGCTGGAGAACCCGCTGGAGTCTCAACGTCATTAACCCCAGAGAGGCGACCGGAGTCTGTGTGTCGGTCCGCATTAGAAACAAATAAAGGCAATTAAAAAAATTTAATTGAAAAAAAATCCAATTACAAAAATTCAATCAAACCTTTAGGTTTGAAAAAAAAAAAAAACTTAAACTTTTTGTTTTCACGAGACGTTAATTCCAAGTTATGAAACTTAATTTAAATCCAAACTGTTAATTTAACTACTCTAAAATTAAAACCGAAAATTAGCTAAATATCTTGTAAACATACGTCGTGAACTTAGTGTTTCAAACCAGATGTATTTTTAATTCATTATTTACCTGAGATCTGCCAGTGTTTTGGTACATTATGTAAAAATAAAGTTAAATGAAACCAGGAGTTGAAAATTATCTCCTCCTCCTCCTCAGAAAATAAATACTGCTTCTGTCCACAAGGGGCACCAAAAACACAACAGTTTTCTGTAAGCAACTACCTAAAAGAAAGAAGAAGACAGAAACGCTTTTGAATGTTATTTATTCATGAAGGAATTAAGAAATGAAACTGCACTAAAATTACATTTTAATGTTTATCCGTTTTAATAAATTTTGCAGCTTTTTGAACTGTTGCTTTCGGATTAGTTGCCTGAAAACTATGTTAAGTAAAGGTTTCCACCGTCAGTGAAGGCGAGCAGAGAGAAGTGTCCAGTGGAGAGAATCTCTATTATATCTATAGATATATGCATATCAGGGACCAGGAGAATAACGAGTACATACAAGGCGTCCACATCGTGTGTTTGGACGTTTACATGAGCAACAAATGGATATTTACACTAAGCGACGTCAGCTTTCACATGAGGGGCCACACGTCGAAAACAACAACAACAACAAATTTGTTTCCGGCCACGAACACTGAAGACGACAACAGAGCAGAAACTGAAGAAGAAACTTATCGTGTTGGCGTCACTAAAGTTTATGATTTAATACCTCGGTTTGGAAATGAAATGTTACAAGCAGAGCGTCCCGGTAATCAAACCAGAACGACGTGTTCGAGGTTCAGCTGCGTTAAAAAAAATACATGTTGAAAGAGAAAATTATCACCAAAAAAATATTAAAATATAAGTACCTGACCCGTGAATGTGGTCAATACATTATAACATTGGGAAAAAATAAGGAATTGAATAACAAAAAGTTGTGAAGCTACATTTATTATTTTTAAAGTGATATATTTTAATTATTTCATGTTTGGTTGAGAAAAGGTGATTTTTGTTCTGGGGTTGAGCATCAGTGAGTTTTTATTAATCTGGGTTCTCATAAAATCCTGGTTTCTTATGTGCAAAAAAAAAACATGTCAACCAAAAATATGTTTATGACAGAATGAGGAAAAGAAATTTAAAAAAATATAATATACAGTAAAATATAAATATCTCATGAGCAAGTTTCAAGTCGACTCCTTCTTGAGCCCGATGTTCCAGCATTATGCGATTTTGGGGCATTATGACAACAACAACAACAACGCCACTCTGACCCTCCCTCAATATATTAAAATAATTGTGTTGCTTTTATGTACATAAAGGAAATCAAGAATCACTCTCCAGCATCCTATGATTGCATCATCTGAAGCCGGCAGTCTTCCTTAAATGTGATATACGTCTATTCTTTCATCGTGAACACGTACGGACGCGAGTAACTCGAGCCGATGAAAGAAACGGAAAAATTACAGAAGCCCAGAGAGGAAAAAATTTAATCTGATTATTAATTTTCTGAATCTGATCTAAATAGTTTACGACTACGAACAGGTGAGGGGGTGGGGGGGAGAAGAAGAAGAAGCCGTCAAGATAATCTACAGTGATTGTATATATTTGGTAGGATTATTGCTCTTTGTTATTGTAATGCTCATTTCAGCCACCAGAGGGCCAGACGGACGGAGAGCGTTTCGGCAGATTAGCGCCGTTGAAAACGCGCTAAAGAAAATACACTAATGTTACATTAAAGTCCACGAATGTTACACAACGCTAAACACTAAAAGTACCTTGTGTTTAAACTACAACAGGAATGCATCCAGTAGTATTTAGGACGTCGTAACTTTTGGCCGAAATGAGAACAACAAACACGTAGAAACATAGATTCAAGTAATATATATTTTTAAAGATAATCTCACCCTATTTTTTCCCTCTCTGGGCTTCCATACTTACAATTCATAAATGTTTTTTTCCCCACAATTTAAATGGTATCCAATAAAAAACCTTCGTTAGCGACTCAACCCGTTCATTGTTCTACGTTAGGTTTCAGCCACTAGAGTAAAGGTCGGTGTGTGTCGTCGACGTTAAAGTCGTGTTTCACTGATAAGGCAGAAATCAAAAGTGCGACAAAGAAAATAAGAAAAAACAAAAAAAGGAGATTTTTCTCTGAATGTGGTCAAAGTTTAAAAATTTGGTGAAATGCCAATAAATTTATGGATTTTTAAGTGAAAACTAACCTCTAAAAACCGCTCTTAAAAATCCCCTCGAAGGAATAATCATCATCATAATTCGTAGGGATGGAACCGCACGTCCTCTCGGCTTCGCCGGGCGATGGATTAAACGATAAAAATGGCCGCCGGATCCAGGAAAACCGGCAAAGACGCAAAAAGACAGAAAAAAACATTTCAAATGGTGTTCTAAAATGTGGCCCGTGGTCATTGGAGGCTGAAGGCGCCGAACGTCTCTTCGTGTTTCAGCGTGTTGCGGGCGACGATCTGCTCGATGGCCACGTACGTGCCGGTGAGGAAGCCGACCAGCCCGATGACGCCGATGGCCGCGTTCTTCACGCTCACCGGCGGCAACAGCGCGCCCTCCGAGTGGAAGGTCAGAGTCTGGAGGATGGGCGGGAAGATCAGCGCCAGGAAGCTGCTGCTGACCGAGCCCACCAGAGAGATGACCAGGTCCAGCTCCGGGATCAGGATGGCGAGGGCGCCTGGGAGGGGGGGGGGGGACACATGGAAGATCTTTGAGTGGTTAAATACAAAAGTACATGAAGCAGGTAAGACTCTGAACTTCACACCCATCAACAGAGAAACTGCAGCCGCAAGAAGAAGGTTAAAGGAGGAGGAAGAAGAGGAAGGTAAAAGGAAGAAGAAGGTCGTAGTAGAAGAAGAAGAAGGTAGTAGTAGAAGAAGAAAAAGAAAACTCCTCAGAGGGAAGAAGAACGTCAGCAGAAAGTTTCTCAATGTCTCCAACTTGTAAATCCCCTGAGAGCGGCAGGGGGGGGGTCATTAAAGATGGAGGCTGTGCCCACTGGGCCGACAGGAACAGTCAAGGTCAGAGCGTCCGAGCCGTAATTAGGCTAGGACGCTCCGTCATCGTAACCCTGGAGACCACGGTCACACGCCGTCGCCGGGCAGAACTCAACTGATGCCTGCAGAACTTTACCGGAGATTAAATGCTCATTAAAAACCCAAATGTCAACCACTAGGGGGCCAGAGAGTCATCCATCGGCGAGGTGCAACACATTTTTTGGGGAGGAAGACAAATTAATTATCTGGGCAACACAAAATTAAATAAGCATGATAGATGTCAGTAGAGTCCAGAGAGAGAGAGACGATATACACGCCCAGAAACAAAGAGTCGGCAAAAATGTGCTAAACCCAAACACTCAGACGTCTATGCTGCACGCGGCTCATCTCTCCTGACGCAGCCCGTCGGTTTGATGCCAGCAGATGAGAGCGGACAGCATCAAATGTTCTGAAAGTTCTCCTTCAATGGAAAGAACGTTCTGCTGGGGGGGGGGGGGGAGAAGAAAACTGGTACAAAGAACCCAGAAGAGAGGGAGGCCGACCGACACCCCTGGGCTTGAGACGTCCTCAAATCACACGGAGAAATGTGCATGCATCAAAATATTGAACTATATATATATATTTACTATATATATTTACTATGAATTAAATATATTTACTATGAATTAAATATATATATATTTACTGCTGACCCTCCAGCTCAAGAGGCCTCGAGTCAAAAGGGCAGCAACAGGAAGCTCCTTCAACCCCAAAGATACATCAAGAGAGAGCTTACTTCTAAGGAAATGTCATCATGACCTTTAAAGAAGGAGCAGACAGGAGAGAGAGAGAGAAAGAGAGGGATGGAGAGAGCGAGAGGGGGAGAGAGCGAGAGAGCTCAGGTTCGTCCTTCTCTTTTAACTCAGACTTCAAACTG
Organism: Pseudoliparis swirei; assembly: GCF_029220125.1. Classification (NCBI taxonomy): domain Eukaryota; kingdom Metazoa; phylum Chordata; class Actinopteri; order Perciformes; family Liparidae; genus Pseudoliparis; species Pseudoliparis swirei. Next base: position 27,212,324 of record NC_079406.1, read on the forward strand.
AAACCAATGACGGGGAAAGACGGTTTGTTGTTGAGGTTCATGTCACGGTTCTGTTACCCGACAGTGCAATCAAGAGGAGAGTGAGAGAGAGGGAGGAGAGAGAGAGAGGAGGAAGAGAGAGAAGCAGAGAGAGAGAGAGGGAGGAGAGAGAGAGGAGGAAGAGAGAGAAGCAGAGAGAGAGGGAGGAGAGAGAGGAGGAAGAGAGACGTGATGCAGCAGATTTGCGTAGGAGATGATTCGTCAGGAGAGAGAATGCAGCTTTAACACATGAAGCATAGACTTCTATACAACCAGAGGAGTCGCCCCCTGGTGGTCACTCACATGTGAAGATGACCATCACGGTGCGCAGCAGCAGGTTGACGGGCGTCCTCCATCTGTCCGACACGCGGGCCAACACCGGCGGGATGAGGATCTCGGCTGGAACGTAGAACTGCAGCGCGAAGGTGATGAAGATCCCGAAGCAGTAGAGCAGCTTCACCGCCTGGTAGGTCCTGGAGGAGAGGAGGAGGAGGAGGAGGAGGAGGGGAATTAAACGACACATAAATCTCCACTTCAGAAGCTCTTACATACAAACTTTAGACTCTTTGAGACTCTCCAGGTGAATTGGGTAAACAAAATCTTATGTTTAAATATGCAAATGAGGCGTTATATAAATGATGACCTTTGCTAAATTGAGGAGAAATCTACACATGCAAACAGACAAAAAGCAGTAAAATAAACCCCTCAATATGTATTTTGGATGTTTTTTTCCTTTACTACACTTTGTGGCCACTAGATGGCGACAAACGAACTCGCAAGTGTCATTAAAGTCCACTAATCATTTTAATAAAGTCATTTAAAAAGAAATAAGTAAGTGTATGTGCACACGGCGGGAACTTTCAGATCGTCTTGACAAACTGGAACGACTGCTTTTGTAAATATTTATATTATTCCATCATAAATGTGCTTCAGTTACCACCAACTAATTTTCATTTAAAAAAGAAAGAAAGAGGGCTAATTTAGCACCAAATGTCTGCATATTAACTCATTTAAATACATGTGCAGAAAGCTCAAGAACATGGCAGCGCAGTTTAAAAAGAAGTGCATTTCACCCTCTGATTTACAGGATTTATTTTGTGTAATTTGCAAAAAAACGCAGACTCCTTTTGTGAATTAAAAATCTAAAAAGATGATATGTAGTCTTGCATACAGCATCAATACATTGCCCATATGTATGTGTATGTATATATTTATGTATGTATGTTACCAGCAGTTGGGCAGGTTGAGCGTGATGCTGCCTCCGATGTGCTCTCTGAAGCACATGTACCCGATGGTGCCGAGGCTGATGTAGAGGAAGGTGACGATGCTCATCCCCACATACAGGACGGGGATGAACTTCTGAGGCCTCTGCATCTTGTTCTCCAGGGGAAGCACCTGCAGAGTAAACAGTAAACAATGTTTATTATGGATTAATTATACCAGGGGGTCGGCAACATTTCCTATCCAAAAGAGACATTTTGACATATTTTCCACCAAATAAAATGTGTCCGGAGAAACAAAAGCTATTTGATATAACAGCTTATATTTGTTAAGGTGTATTTGTATGTATAAAAAAAATCGTTAACTTTTTTTTAAATATTCATTACATAAATATATATATGTTTCAGTTAAAAAATACTTTTCATTTATATATATGTAATATTCATTGATATGTTTATATCTATATATATTACATAAATATATATTACATGTATATATATATCAAGAAATATTACATATAATATATATTTAAATACATTACATAAATATACATTACATAAATATGTATTTTTCAGTTAAAAAATACTTTACATTTTTAAAAATATTTATTGATAAATTAGCTTCAACCGGTTAACGTTAATTGGGTCACGCACCACTCCGATCCCTTCGAAGGCGAAGATGGCCGTCCCGAAGAAGAGGGGGTAGTCTTGAGCTCGGCCCACCTGGGGGAGGTCGCTGGGGAACTTAATGTGCTGCAAGAAGGAAGAACATCACTAAAAACAACGTGCAGACGGCGTCAGCTCGTAAATAAAAACAAATCAACAGGGAGCGATAAAAAAGAGAAAGAGGAACATTAGTGGGATAAAACCAGAGTGGGAGAATAAAGAGGAAACATTAAACTTCCTCTCTTCCGTGTGATTGTGTGTGTGTGTGTGTGTGTGTGTGTGTGTGCGCTGTTGAAGGAAACCTCCTGATGGTTATTTGGTGGACCATATTTTTTGTTCATGCCGTCTTGTAAACGAAGGTCAGCTCAACATCTCAGAGACGAGAGAAGAGCAGAAAACATAACACCGATGGAGTCATTATTATACATTTATATATTTAGTCGTTATTAAACGTATATATTATATATTTCTTTGTTATTCTAGAGCTGCTATATTATGACTGCCAACAGGAACACCTTATTTACTTATACTATATTAAATATATATATCAATATAAATTGATATATATAAATAAAGCTTTATCCTCGTCTTGCGACACTTTAATATATATATATAAAATATATATAAAATAGATACATATATATTTAACAAATATATATATAAAAATATCGATATATATTTACAAAATACATATTTTTAAAAATACATATATACATGTTTTTAATAAAAATTATATATTTACATATAACATCAATATTAAAATATATATATTTTTAAATATAAAATATATATAAAATCAATATTTTTTAAAAAGTATATAATTTTTTTTTTATATATATATATATATGGGTGAAACAAATGAACCCCAGCTACAGAAGAAAAGCTTTGCATGCTTCACGTATTTTAGTCGCATAGACATTTAAACTTTTCCTTGAATAACTTCTGAATCAGAAGTTATAATCATCATCATCACTACACAGCATTTACCGGTTAAGACCCGAGACAGAAGATATGAAATAAATCTGGTGATGCCGTCTAATCTAAATTGTTTTGTCTTTTTTGTGTTAATGACTTTTAGGAACAGTGTTTGCAAGAATAATCTTCTTTTTTTTTTAACTGAGATTAATTAAAGATTATATGAATAAACAAATCCCCCAGCTCTTAAATAACAACACATATATAATTTAACTTTCAGGAACCCAATCAACAGATTCACTCCTCACTTCCTCTCGGCTTCCAGTTTGTGGATATACGATAAATAAAAAGGAGGAGCACGTAAACCACCAGAGACCGAAAACAGAGGAAGAGGAGGAGGAGGAGGAAGAAGAGGAGGAGGAATAGGAGAAAGAGAAATAGGTAGAGAAAGTAGGAGGACAAAGAAGAGAAGGAAAGATGAGAGAAGAAGGAGCAGGAAGAGGAAGATGAGGAGAAATGAGGAAAAAGAAGACAAGGAGGAAGCGGAGGAGGAGGGGGAGGAGGAGAAAGAGGAGGATATAACGGTGTCGCTCACCGTCAGCGAGTAGAAGTAGATGAGCACCAGGCTGGCCGTCATCATGAGGTTGGCCAGTAGGGACAGCGGCGCCAGGTAGCGCAGGTCTGGCGTGAAGACGAGCAGCACGAGGGCCGGCAGGAAGCAGAGCATGTAGAGCCGCGAGTCGAAGCTCGGCACCAGCACCTGGGTCTGGTTGGTGCTGTTCACCTGGCAGCTGAAGGTGGTGGAGTTGGCGGCCTCCACCACCTGGGGGGGGGAGGAGAAGAAAAACAAGATGATGGAAACTTTAGTATTAATACTATAGCTTTCATAATCAATATTTTCAGAACGTTTCTCCGTTATTTATTTTATTTAGATATTCACGTCCCAGAGAGTCAGTTTCCTGGAACTTAGAAGGACAAATGTCGATTGAATAAATATATATATATTTATGTATTGCGTTCAGGAAGGAGACAGTAGACACTCAGTTTGACAGACGGCACCACCTAGTGGTGAGGAACTGTACTGCAACATAAAGTCTATCCGGGAACAGTAGTCGCTTCAAGGGTGACACACGCACGGTAAACAGTAAAGTTCACAGCCCTCACGACACGAGGTCTTGAGGTACAAGACAAGTAGAAGAGTCTTTACATACAGATTCTCTCATATGAAGTTCATAATCAGGATCATCTGAATAGTTTCTCAATCACAGAAACATTAAAAGTGCATAAAGCATAAAGAAAAAGAGGTTTCAAAATATTATAAAGGACAATTTTCTCATGCAAGTGTCTCCAAATTCTCTAAAGCCAATGTTTGTTTTAGTCGAACACAATAATGCACAATAATGACCAATAATGCATACTAGTATTCTCTTAAAGCTGGTGCATGTATATCCTCTCTGCTGCAGTGGAGATCAAAGTCGACCCTTTTCCTGCTTGTGACCCCTTACGAGTCAACAATGAAACACGCGTTCCTCGTGCATAACTGTATGAACATGCAGCCTAAGAACCTTCAATGTGAGCGCGTTCCATACATCAGAGCATTTTCACCTCAGGCCACATACAACAGGTCAAAGGTCAAAGGTGTTACATCATACAACCGCACTGTGTGTGTGTGTGTGTGTGTGTGTCAGGACCTGCTTGATGTTGTCGCTGAGGAAGACAAAGTAGACGCAGCAGAAGCCGAGCTGAGTGATGATGAGGAACAAGTTCACCGTCTGTCTGGGGGGGGAGGGGGAGAGAGAAGAGAGCGGGAGAGAGAGAGAAAGAGTGGTAGGGGAGAGAAAGAGAATGAGGAGGGAGAGAGACATAAGGAAGAAAGAGAAGAGAGAGAGAAAGAGGAAAGAGAAGAGAGTGAAAGAAAGAGAAGAGAGAAAGGGAGGGAGCGAGACAGAAGGAGAGGGAGGAAGAAAGAGAAGAGAGAGAAAGAAAGAGCGAGGGAGAGAGAGAGAGAGAGAAAGAGTGGTAGGGGAGAGAGAGGAGGGAGCGAGAGAGGGAGGGAGAGAGAGAGAAAGAGGGAGGGAGAGAAGAAAGAGAAGAGAGAGAGCCACAGAGAGAGTATTGACCTCCGGGTTCATGACCTTTAACAGGAAGTGCTTTCCCCTCGATGAGGAGAAGTTACGCAACAAACTGACTTTTCCTGATGAACATTTCTCTCCTCTCGACAGTTTCATGATTTAAAGTATTGTGATCTTCTTACTTCCCCCACTGCGAGTGTCTCCGGAGCCACGACACGTTCTCCATGCCGTACTGCATCACCTCGCCATAGCTGAGCGACGGCCGGTCCACCCTGGGTAGACAACAACAAGTAAACAACAACAACAACATCACAGCTCTCTGAATCCACACAACTGAAAGCAGTGACAAGCTCTGTGTGTGTGTGTGTGTGTGTGTGTGATCTCGGTGCATACACGAGTATAGACCTTAAAATCAGTGATTCTCAAATAGGTGCAAATTAGTATCCATTAAAAAAATCGTAAAAAGTTATTTAATAAAGATTCAATTAAATATTAATAAATATCCCGAGCTGTATGCACGTTACGCACTCTATACTTTTATTTCGTCAGGTTTCTCGCCGGTCCGTATTCTTTTTCTTCATTTTATTTTAATCATCTGATAATAATTTAGGATATGAATATATAAGCATTTTTGCTTCTACCTATACCTTTCTATTTTGTATATTATATAGAATAATATTAAATTAAATATTGTATAAATATGGAACAAATTAAAATGAAGAAATATTGTATAAAAAATTATTTTACTGAATAAAAATACACAATACCGCTGCTGAGACAATAGATTGATTTAAATAATAAACATGGATATAAATGTTATTCTTTTAATCAAACTGCGGAAATGAAAATGACTTTTCCAAAACCTTTGGGATTTAATTTTTCTCAAGGGCTTTCAAGGCCTGGAAATAAACCCTTTGTGAACCCCTGTAGGAACACAGCCCCACAGTGTGAGCAGGAGAACCAGGAGAACCTGCAGCGCGACATCGTGAGAAGATGTTCCGATATAAAAAGACGGAGCGTGTTCTTCTCGCTCCGTGTGGGAACTTTCCTCAAGGTCCCGAGACAAGGAAGCAGTGAGCCGACGCCTAGGGAAGGAAACGAGAAGCGTCTCGTGTCGAACTTTCACTTCTGCAGAAGCTCGTGGAGGAGGAGCGCTTCATTCACACACCCCTACAGCCTGATGCGTCTGGGGTGGAGACGCCACACACACAGGATCCCCCCCCCCACACACACACACACAGACACATGAACCACACACACACACGAACAGGATCCACACACACACACACACATACATAGACACAGACACACACACAGGATCCCCCCACACACACATCCACACAGGATCCACACACACGCGCGCAGTCACACAGGATCCCACACACAGGATCATACACTTGAGGTTTATTGCCTCATTTGCTCCGTCAGATAATCAATCAGAGATTGAACGTTTACTGCAACGCTGACGAAGGAGACGGTATGCTGATTACACGGGAGGGAGAGAGAGAGAGAGAGAGAGAGAGAGAGAGAGAGAGAGAGAGAGAGAGAGAGAGAGAGACGTTGTTGTTGCAACATTATGCCAATAAAGACTATTGAATTGAAAATTGAGAGACAGACAAAGACAGAGAGATAAAGACGGAGAGACAGACAGAGAGAGAGAGAGAGAGAGAGCGAGGGAGACCTAACCAAAGTGTCGCGTGTCAATCAAACGAGTCCTTGTTGACTCAGTGGGCGTCCCCGAGCAAAACGAGATCAAACGCAGAGCGACAGCTGTGTGTGTGTGTGTGTGTGTGTGTGTGTGTGTGTGTGTGTGTGACCTCTCTGTTACCCGGAGGCTGGAGCGACTCAGGCGACAGCGACTCCGCCAGAAGATGCCGAACACGTCTCAGCGGAGGGAAGCCAAATGGCTCACACTTACTTCTCACTGAGGTGGTGGGAGCACTTCACCAGCACCCGCATGCAGTGCACCGCGATGACACCCATGACCAGCAGGCTGATGGGGCCGAGCTGGGGGGGGGGAGAGAGAGAGAGACAGAGAGGGAGAGAGAGAGAGAGAGAGAGAGACAGAGAGAGAGAGAGGGAGAGAGAGACAGAGAGGGAGAGAGAGACAGAGAGGGAGAGACAGAGAGAGAGAGAGACAGAGAGGGAGAGAGACAGAGAGGGAGAGAGACAGAGACACTTATAGAAAAATACACAAATTGCATGAATGAATATTAACATAACAAAAATATATTCACATCCGCTTCACGTAAACTTTACTTTATGATTTGTTCAAAATCACGTGAACAACTCGTCAAAGTTTATAATTTAAAAAAATTAAATCAAAGTCCACCACCTCGAGACCACAACAGGACACTCTGGCATGGAATTTCAGAATAAAAGCCCCGTAAAAATGTCACTGCATGTACGCGTTCCCTCTTCACGCTGGTGTGATTTCACGTGTCAGAGAAAATATGAAATAAAGACATTTTAACGCCTCAACTATCACTATATACTGTTAATAAACCACATTGTGCAGCCGTAGGCGTCCAAATCGAACATCTGGCCCTCACACCATTTACATGACGAGGTCATTCATTTAGAGTGTAGCCGCGGCCTTCACCTCACCGGGACGGCTCAGAGAGGCTGTGAACACCTCTCCTCTCTGACCGGCTTTTAGCCGCAATATTTCCCTGTGGTGCGACATGTAAATGTCTCCCCCTCAAACAATGCTCCCGGATTGGACCACGAGAATCAGAATCAGCTTCATGGGCCATGTGCGTGTGCACATGCAGGGAAATGGACTCCCGTTAAACGTGCACGCTCTCCTCATACATGCATGCAATTATAAAATTTAAAAAAGACTTTAAAGCCATCAGAGTACAACGTGCAGTACGCGCGCTCACCACCAGGCCGGCGTTCTTGACGGCGAGCGGCAGCCCCAGCAGCCCCGTGCCGATGTTCCCCTTCAACAGGTGGATGAGCGTCTGGCAGAAACTGGGACAAAAGAAACGGGTCGTATCCTGGTTCAAGAGGCCATTCATATTATTAATATTAATAATACGACTGAGACTCACGAGGTTCCCTCCCGCCCTCCTATCCTCTCGTAGGAGCGTTGCGGTCTGGTCGGTCCTGGAGGAGGGGGACAAAGCGCATCCATTTCTGACGGGATTTGGTCGGAAAACAAAGCACCTGCCGCGAAGGAGGAAGAAAACAAAACAAAATTATTCAATATTTTTAGAATTATTTTAAAAATTCCGCAGATGTAAAAAAATGTTTTTTTAAGCTAACCTCGGATTATTACAGTAGATATTAATTTTTTTAAATGACAGATTCTTGCACACGGGAGGAAGGAGAGCGCATCCGGAGAAGTAAAAACTCCACGACAGTGAGAAATAAATTAGACTAAAACAAGACAGAAAAAATAAACGTCGAGAACAAACAGACGAAGAGACGCCATCGGCTAGTGGCGCGTTTATCTAACCACACAGACCTCCGGCTAACGAGCACTTTACTGTAAAGCCTCACTTGACTCTGGAGTCATGGGAGAGGAAGTAGAGGAAGGAGGGCGCGAGAACGACGAGTGAAGTGAAGCTCGAGGTCTTTAAAAATCACAAAAAAGGGCGTTTGAGATACAATTTACATTTATATACAAATGTATTTATACATTCATTCATTTATATATACATATATATGTATTTATACATTTATATATATATAAATGTGTATATATACACACACATATATACATTTATATATATATAAATGTATATATATAATTTAAGTCACAAAAACCTCCCCCAGTCAGTCATTTCGTTAGTCAAATAAAATCCGTAGAGACGATGACGCTGCATACCTGACATCACGTGTCATTCTGCCGAGGCTTTTATCTAAAGAGACTTATAATCATGTTCCGTTCACACGGCGTAGACGCCGCTACAGGGAGCACCTCAGGGTCAAGTGTCTTGCTCAAGGGCCCATCGACTAGGGCGGGGAGTGAACCGCCAACCCCCTGACTGACAGACGGACCTCCTGACCAGCCGAGAGAAAACGACAGCGGCTTCGGATGAGTCGGCGTCTACGGGGCGAGCTGGGATTACCCATAATCCCACGGCACCGGCGTCTCCGTTGCCATGCAACACACAGCCCAGTGACACCTGGTTTGGTTTCATCACCTTCGGCCCGGTTGTCCACGTCGCTGGAGGCCATCATGTCGGGCGGGTCGGTGGGCGTCGTGGGCGCGGTCGTCGAGCCTCGCTGATCCTAACGGCGGGAGATCAGGGCGTCCAGCATCGACAGCTGTGAGAGAGAGAGAGCTTCTTTAAAACAGCTCGCTATAGACCAGGGCAGCGGGTTAGCGATGGTGGTTCCGGTTATTGATCATGTTCCACCGCCGGCTTAAGATCTCTCGGAGCTTTACGGGTCTTATGTATAACCCTGCGGCGGCCACTTAGCTGTTACGCAACAGCAGCGGAGCGGCAGGGTTATAATAATATAACTTTATATATATATATATTTTTTAAAGGTGCCACCCGTCTAGCTGTGGATTCACACACACGGTGACCAATAGATTTCCAGGACTTCAAACCAAATTTCCATGAGCAAATTTTTTTTGAAATCTCCGTGTATAAACCCTAAATGACTCAAACGATTGAGACAATAAAAAGACTAAATAAATATATACGTGTGTATTATTTTTAATCAAACTCAGCGTAAATGAACATATTAACAGTTACAGGACTTTTCCAAAACTCTTGGGGTACAATATATATTTTTTAAAGGACTTTTCCAGGCCTGGATATATAACTTTTTTAAAAGGTTTTCCAACAAACAAAAAAGACGGAAGAATTCTGACCGCCGCTGAACTTCCTTAAAGTTATGAAGCTAGAAAAAGTTTTACTGGATTTGGGAATTTTATAAGATTTTTACAAGAAGGCTGACAGATGATTATATACATTAACAATTAATCTGGGAATTATTTAATGACAGAAACTGGTGAAAAATGTCCAAGATTACTTCATTTTTGCTTATAGTATACAATAAATACCTTAAAAATTCCCCAAAATAATGGGAATTATTTAATGGCAGAAACTGGTGAAAAATGTCCCAAAATTACTTCTTAACAATATTATTTAACAATAAATACCTAAAAAAAGGTTGTAGACAATTTTATTTTTGTAGATTGAATTATTTGACTTTGGACACATTATTTACGTGCACCCTAACACTTCAAATAAATACATTATTTAATTCTTAAGTTCAGGTGTAACTCAGAAGTTTCACAGGGAGGAAATTAAAAAGGAAAGTTTCACTAGATTTGGGAATCTTATTATAAGCTTTTTACAAGAAGTCTGACAATTAATCTGGGAATTATTTAATGGCAGAAAATTGTGAAAAATGTCCAAAAATTACTTATTTTTTTGCTTAGAGTTTACAATAAATACCTTAAAAATAGTTGTCGCTTTTCTTCCCTTTTTGTAGATTGAATTATTTGATTTTAGACCCATTAGTTTCGTGTATCCAAACACTTTAAATGTATTAATTTATTCTTACTTAAACTATATTTGGGAATCTTATTATAAGCTTTTTACAAGAAGGCTGACACGTGATTATTTTCATTATCAATTGATCTGGGAATTATTTAAATGGCAGAAACTGGTGAAAAATATCCCACGATTACTTCTTAATATTTCATTTGTGCTTATAGTTTACAATCAATACCTGGATCGACTACTTATTCGACGAATCATGTCAGTTGTGGAGACTTTGGACCCATTAGTTACGCGTATCCTCACACTTTAAACTTTATTTCTTTTAACTTTTGCTCCAAAAATGAAACTAATTCCTGCCTGCTGTCCTCCTGGGAGCTGAAGCCAAGGGGTGGAGCCCAGGTGCACAGTGATTGGGAGGTAATTAGTTTGGTTCCGCACACACCTGCTAAAAAAAATATATAACAAAATAAAGTTAAATATAATAAAGATATATATTTATACCAGTTTACACTCTGCATTTACCCATTTGTTATACGTCAGTGAGGGAAACAACAGAGTTGGGTTAAGGGTACATTTGCTTCCTGGTAGTCTGTAACGAAAACAATACAACAAATACAAATAATGACCTTTATATTTACAAAAAACTATCTTTAAGTCAATAATAGAACTGATATAGCAGTGTTTGCTGATGGTAAACTCACACACAGCTCCTGTGTGTCCAGGGAGTGACACACACACATATAATCACACACAGCGCCGTCGCTCCCGCGTAGGGCACCAAGTCCTGAGGGGCTCCACAAAATAGGCAACTAAAAAAAATCCTCATAGTTATAATAATTATAATGCCGATATTATTTCAGTCTAGAAATATTAGGCGCCCTTTAGGCATGTATATCACAAAACAGTTAGAAAAAGAGATATATTTAATCGCCCATCACCCCCGTTAACACTTCTCGGGTCGCATCGCTCTGCTGTGATGCGCGCCGACACATCCGCGCACACAGGTGAGCACACTCTCACTAGCCCCCCCATGTAACCCATGTTTGTGTTCCTCGGTTCGTCAACAACAACAACAACAACAACACCCGGCCAGCAGCAGGCCGGTATCTCCGCCGTGCCCGGCTCTCTGGGTCACACAACGCTAGCTCGCCCCCGGTGCCATGTTTGTTTCCGGGGCGGATAAACAACACAAAAACCTACCGTAAATCTCTCCGTGTCTGTCCGCTGGCTCCACCGGAGGGGGGAAACGTCCTCTTATACTCCGTGCGTGGTCATGTCGCGTGCACGGGGCGTGTGTGTGTGTGTGTGTGTGGGAGGGGGGTCTGCTCGCTATCTGAGGAGCTACCGAGTCGGCCGGGCTTTCTCCGCTTGTGTCTGAGCGGCAGCTGGGTCACGTGACACGGGAACGAGGAGCTCGCATCACCTCGCTCTGCGTCCGTATTTACGTGTTTATTTTTTCCTTTGTTCTTTTTTTATACAATTATATTACAAATATATTTCTATGGAACAACGGTATGTTTGGTCTTTAAGAAATTACACATTTATTCACGGTTCTAATTCTGAATATATATATTATTCTTGTCGTGAAACGGAAGTACATCACATTGATTTAGACAATAAAACAAAAAATGACTGGGGGGGGGGGGGAGAAAATATTCTCGACTTCTGACCCAAAAAAAAGTAAAATGGTGGAATCTGTATTCTCTTATTTTGGAAAAATGCAAATAGTATGAATTACTTAAGCAACTAATAACAAGTTTGTATGTAAATAATATATATATATACATTATCGATACATATATATGTATATATTATCGATACATATATGTATAGATAACATCACATTATATATATACATATATATATATACGTATATATATCATGTATATATATGAAAATACATCATGTATATATATATGTATGTAGACGTATATATCATGTACATATATTTGTATATATACATATATATTTGTATATATATATATATATATGTATATATATATATAGTTGTATATATACACCCTTAAAAAAGCTAAAAGCTCTTTTATTTTGTAAACCGGATATCCGGTTGCTCAGCTGATCAGTGAGCTTCACACCAGCTGAGGGTGGTCAGACGTTTGTGGAGGTTTTTGCAGCAACGTTTGCTCGCCAGTCAGAGCCCGAAGGCCACAGCTAGTCCGCCAGCCGGGTTGCGTCACATCACGACAACCATGACGGTGAGTTACGACCGTTATTTTAGTTTTAAATGCGTCTTTAGTGGGACGTTAACGCGGCACTTCCTTTAGCTGAATAGCCTTCAAGCTAGCTGTTTATCTGGAGTCACATGCAACACCTTGTTGGTGTGATTCATTTAATGATGAATATGAAAATATACAATAACTAGAATGGGCACTCGGTAGAGCGCATACCTTCGCATATCACAAGATTGGGCATTGAATTATGAACATTTTGGCATTAGTTGCATGCCAATTGGACAAAAATGTATCGTGCTATGGTAAAAAAAAAGACGTTGACCTTTCCATGACCTTGACCTTGACCTTTGACCCGATTGATCCCAAAATCTAATCAAATGGTCCCCGGATAATAACCAATCATCCCACCAAATTTCATGCGATTCAAGAACATTTTGACCTGTTCATGACCTTTGACCTTGACCTTTGACCCGATCGATCCCAAAATCTAGTCAACTGGTCCCCGGATAATAAACAATCATCCCACCAAATTTCATGCGATTCGGTTCAATACTTTTTGAGTTCTGCGAAAGATTTTGACCTGTTCATGACCTTTGACCTTGACCTTTGACCCGATCGATCCCAAAATCGAATCAACTGGTCCCCGGATAATAAACAATCATCCCACCAAATTTCATACGATTCGGTTCAATACTTTTTGAGTTTTGCGAATAACACGCATACAAATAAATAAATACACGGCGATCAAAACATAACCTTCCGGCATTTTCAATGCGAAGGTAATCATTACCCATCCAAACTAGAACACATTTACCTAGATAAAAACACATTTGTATTTATTTATTTATTTATATTATGTATATATCTTTACAAAAATATTTTTCTATATATTTCTTATTCCTATATATTTGTATATTTATATATATATAATTTTTTTTCTTTTCTTTTTCTTCTTTTAAAAATATTATTTACATATACATTTTTAGATATATATTTTATTCAAATATATATATATATTATAAATGTATTTATATATACATAAATATTTCATATAAAATATATTTGATATATTTAAAAAAATGTTATTTAAAAAATATATTTATTATTTATATATATATTTTTTTTATTTACATATATTTCTTTTAAATGTATATGTTTTGTTTTTATATCTATAATCTTTAATTTTTTGGATTCATATACACGCACACACGTTTTAAAGTGTAAAATGCATATTATTTTTGTGTATGTATTTTTCATTTATATATGTATATATATATATATATACACACAATATGATTTATATAATAATAAATGGTATTGCATCTATTAATTTGTTGCGCAGCAGAAGCACGAGTTCGAGGTGGCGATGACGTGTGAAGGATGCTCCGGAGCCGTCACCAGAATACTCAACAAGCTGGAGGGTGAGCCGAGCCTCGAGATGCACACGCCACCAGTGAGGAGTCACTCTGAACGCAGCTGTCGTTGGCTCTTGTGATCGCAGACAGATTCACAAAAACAAAATCTATACATATTTCTTACAGCCTCCAGCAAAAAGCATCCAACGCCTTGGTCTCCCTCCTGCCCCGTGTGGCCATGTTGAGCATAGCACACAGGAGGACGCTCTCCTGTCCCCTCAGAGCTTCCTCCAGGTCACAACCGCCTCGTGACTCCTTTCTCTGGCTGCTGACTCGGCACCGGGTCACCTGACACCGCAGGCCCGTCTGTCCACTTGTTTTAGGACTCGGCCGTTAACGGTTATTATGTTCAACAAACATCACGACTCGAGAACTAAAGCCTCTCGGGGTGAAGCTCATTCAGCTGGTTGTGCTGAGCGTGAAACCGCCACTCTTCTTCTTCATGTTGTTCTTGTTCTTCAATTTCTTCTTCTAGTACTTCTTCTAGTTCTTCTACTTCTTCTAGTTCTTCTTCTTCTAGTTCTTGGTCCTCTTCTTCTTGTTCTTCTTCTCCTACTTCTTCTTGTTATTCCACTCCTTCCTCTTCCTCTCTGGACTGAATCTAAACCCCTCTCTGTTCCCGTGTTCTCTCAGATGTGAAGTTTGAGATCGACCTGCCGAACCGGTTGGTTTGGATCGAGTCGGACCGAGACGTGGCGTTCCTCACCGACACGCTCAAGAAATGCGGAAAGGAGGTGAAGTACAACGGCGCCAAGTGAAGGAGGCGACGCCACGCGGAGGTCAGAGTCCACGAAGAGTCTTTATTCCACCAACAGATCCATGTTCACAGTCTGTCTCCACTGACTCTGGAGCGGGTTCTTCTGTTTGGACCTTTTGAGGAACTGGTTTCCTTCAATCTGATGCCAATAAAAACACAAACTAATTAGACTTTGAGCAACTGTAGTCACATCCATCGTGTTGTCCCTGCAAACCACTCTTATGTTCACCTTGATTTGATATGGATTTACAGGTGTATTGACTGTATCAGCTGTGTGTGTGTGTGTGTGTGTGTGTGTGTGTGTGTGTGTGTGTGTGTGTGTGTGTGTGTGTGTGTGTGTGTGTGTGTGTGTGTGTGTGTGTGTGTGTGTGTGTGTGTGTGTGTGTGTGTGTGTGTGTTTTTCAGGAAGTGATTGCTGCTGGTGCAAACTGAAGATTTATGCTGAAACTCAAGTTCTTTACCCGTGGGGAAGCGTCCATGGAGCTCCTGTTAAGCCCCTCCCTCCTCCTGCAGATGCCCCCCCCCCCCCCCAAAAAGTACATTCCTGGGTTTGCAGCACGATGTGTGAGCCATCGTCTGCAGACGGCTTCGAGGTGAAGCTCCTCCGGCTGAAATAAAATGACCTCTGCCTCTCCACGCCTCCGTTTCATTGAAGCCGTTACTCGTCCTCCATTTGTGAATGAACGGGAAGTTTGTAGTGGAACGTTGGAGGAGGAGGAGGAGGAGGAGATCCACGTTAACTAAATAAATACACAATATCATCATCGTCTTTCAAGACTAAATGCAGACAGTACGGCTGTAGCTTGACCTTCCCAGAAATACAATATGTATTCTCTCTCTCTCCCTTTCTTTCTCTCTCTCTCCCTCCATTAGGCTTTATTCTCATGAATGTCGCAACCACAATTTTGCCAAAGCATCAGGACAGCAACACAAACAATGTACAATTCATATTGATAATAATAATATGATGATATTATTCTCTAACCTGCAGGAAGGAACACGTTCAGGTTTCATAACTCAATGGACCACCAGGGGGCGCTTTGCGATCACGATGTGTGATCCCTTCCTTCAGAGCTTTTATAATTTTTGTAACGCCTCAGCTTCACTGAAGATTTTTTATTTTTTTACTTTCTCCTACAGTTGGTAATAATTATATATTTAGTAGTAGCAGTAATTCACGCTGGATTACCTCAAAAACAAACAAGAGAAGTCCCCTCGGTTCAGTTCTGGGACGCACGTTGCAGCTCCTCCATGATGCTCCTGCTGTTACGTAAACCACGTGGTCTCCTCCCAAAACCAGTGTTTACATGTATCTGTGAAGTCAGACGTTATGGAGGGAGATTCCAGCAGGGGACACACACCGTGAACAAAAGACCCGGAGAATATAAGAATACATATATACAACAAAAATACAAATTATAAAAAAAATTACGCAAAATATATTAATTAAAAAAATACAAATTATAAATGATTACTTTATATATGTATATATACGAATACATTTAAAAAATAGAAATTATACAGAAATTCATGCAAAATATATATTAAAAATATATGAATGAAAGACAATACAAATTATATATGAATAAACACAACATATATATATATATGTTTGTGTGTGTGTGTAAAGGTGTTCATTTAAAGCTGCAACATCAAACCTTTTGTGGGTATAAATGATGCAAACGAGCTAAAACGGGCAAAATATTTTATTTTCGAGTGTAAATAATACAAATAGTTTGCAGATCAAAGCTCCAGTTAGTTCAATTAGTCTCCAGGATGTATTAAATGTGTGTGATTTGATCAGGAACACAAGTATCTGAACCTCCATGA